>NW_027187299.1:1366921-1448694 GCF_028583685.1 Petaurus breviceps papuanus | reverse complement strand
GTGTGTGTGTGTGTGTGTGTGTGTGTGTGTGTGTGTGTGTGTGTGTGTGTGTGTGTGTGGCAATGCAGCAGCGTGGCAGGAGGAGTGGTGGTGAAAAGTTCTAGAATAAATAAATGCGGGCGATGAGGGAGGCTGTGTGTCACAATTGGAAACCACGACAAGGTCTCTCCCTGTCGAAAGACTTTTACCTAGTCTGCTTGAGAACACAAGGGAGCCTCCTCCCCTTTCCTTCCCCTGGAGTAAACAGGACTTGGCAGATTTGTAGACTGTTTTTCTTTCTTTCTAGAACTCCCTTATGGAAAAAAGAAAAAAGAAAGAAATGCCAGAATTTGACATTTTTGACCTGGCTCAGGTTTTAAGAAGCAGGCTTCTTATTTGTTCAAAGATAATGTTTTGTGGCGGCACCTTTCATGTTACGGGTGTGTGCCACACAAAGTAACCTTTTTTATGCAAACATCGTTTGGACTTAGTACTGTGGCCCTTCTGCCCCAGACTGACCTTACCGTTGGTGGAAGTTCAAGATGTTTAGCAAGCCCAATATCTTGTACAGTAACTTAGCCTACTGTCTCACGTAGTTAAGTGTTATAATGCACTTGATTGTTACAATGGATTTAATTGGATGAGGCATGGAATTAGAGAAATGACCCTATAAGACACCTGTGGGCCACCATGTGCCACTACGTTTAAAAGCTTCATGAGAACTCTCTGCTGTTGTTCAAAATATACCATGGTATGTATGGGTGGTTACTTGAGTAGATATTAAAGAATCACACCCTCTCTTTACAAGGTAAACTCCCGTTAGGCCAATACTGTTTCTCCCTCTTGTGTCACTTGGTTTTTTAGCACAGTGCCTGACACCTAGCATAAGATCAAAAAAGCTTCTTGCCCCAAAGACTGGCTAATGGATTGGTTTTATAAGGGGACAATGAAGGAGAGTTGATAAAGTGGTTTTGGCTTGGATTAAGGCAAAATAGGCAATTTGATTTGAGAGGTTCAGGTGCTCAGAAAAAAAATTCTTAATTCAGATTAGAAAGACATTGATTTATTCCAAATAAAAAAGTTCTTTCTCATGTCAAACAGAAAAATATTTACTGATCTTTAATTAAGCTTAACTAGCTGAAGCTATCATCATAGATTCGGGGGTTCTAGCCTAAGTGAAAATAATGACTGGAAAATTCCATTTTGTAGAATAACAACCAACACATGAACCATTGTTCATGTCATAAAGTACTCTTTTTAGGGTGAAGTAGGTGTTTTCTATACCTATATAGGTTTGCTTTCACTTGCTAAACAGAGAAACACTTGAGCTGCTCAAGTTCCCTCCATCCCCACCCCCACCCCCACCTAGTCCATTTATATCTCGTGCTTAGCAAAAAAAAAATGCCTTTGTCATTCAAAGATTTATTGATGCTCTTGGTATTAAGGAGTGTGGTGTACTTGGAAAGAGTACTGGGTTTGGGGTCAGATGACTGGGTTAGAATCCAAGTTCTTCAGGGGCAGACTAGATTCTATGTGACTTTAGACAAGTCACAAGCTCTCTGGAAGTGTTTCCTTATGTGACAAAAAAGAGGAACTTGGACAAGATCTCTAAAATCTCTTTAGCTATAAATCCTATGAAGAATAAAGCATGACTGTTCTTTAAATAAAGCTAGTAAATGATATGACTTGTAGTTCTTGGGTCTTGATTATCAACTATGCAACATAGCTCCTAAGAAGCCAATTCCCATCCCTTAAAACAAACTTTGAACTTCCATTGGGGGAAAACAGTCTGACATAACACTGTTACCTAAGGGCATATGTTCTCTTTAGAGTCCCATGAGGGCTCCATTGCACTGAAAGGCTTGAACTAAAGCCATATAACCTCCAAATGCCCCACCCAGAGGCTGAGATCATTGAGTGTCACTCCTATTTACAAATAAATAAATTTACACTGGGAGCTTGTGGGCCTAGTCTTTGGAACTTGATTTTCTCTGCAGAGTTTAAATTTCATGGTTTGGTACAAAACTTGTCTTTGTAAATTGACCTATTCTGAGCATATAAAACCATATCTGCTGCTTTGATTTCAATAATGCTAGTAAAATGGTGTTTATGTAATACAATGTTTTCATCAATAAATTCTGCATTGCTTAGCATAGTGCCTGGCACAAGTGCTTAATAAATGCTTCTTGTCCTCACTTGGCTTGATTTCTTTTACTTGTACCCTCAGGCTATGCAAAGCAGATTTACAATTTTTTTTAAGAGATAAATCACACACGTACTATATATACAAATACAGTACTTAGTGAGTACATTATGGTTTTAAAAGACATTTTTAATGGGCCACTGTATTTGTTCAGAGCAAATTCTGAAGTTGTGATAAGAATACCTTGTTTGCATTTTCCTATGAAATAATCTTTTGTACTGTTGAGCAACTGCAATGCAATACTTTTTCTTTTTATACAAATTTTACTTCACTTACACAAATAGAGTAATAATTATTCTTAATAGATTCATGTACTACATCATACATTTTTGCTCTAAGGTCTGAGATTTTACTTCTCCACAAATACAAATGTTATTTAGCACATTGCATTTATAATATCTTGTTATATTAATCCTCTTTGATGAAACCACTGATTTCCACAACCTACACATATATTTTCAAATTAAATTTTCCAGTATAGGCCCATACAAATATGAACATTTAGTAAATACTCTGAAGATAATTAGGAATTCAATTCAACAAACATTAAGTGTCTGTCATGTGTGCAAGGTGTTACAGATGTTTAAGGAAGCAGTGCACATAAAGATGTCTATATTATAGAATGTAAATTATTTTAAGGGCTTTAAAAACAATATGGTAGACACTATGATAGAAAACAAAATGACTGATGAAATTTATTCCTTTAATTTTCCTTTATACTATACTAAAGTGGGTAGGGAGTGATTGGTGCAAAGACCAATGTATTAGTAATGTAAACAGTATACACGGCAATAAAATTATGTACAAAATTATTTGTTAATGGTGAACAGGGATAGCATAGACAACTGAAACTCAGAGATAGCCCCAAATTATTCAATCTCACTGTCCAAACCTTTGAACTAGGATTGTTTACAAACTGACTCATTTGAGTGCCTTCTTCTCTCTGCCCCTTCTTAACTTATGATAAAGGTATTGATGAGTTGTGAGATGGCAAAAATGCAGATGGTCAACAGGAGCAGAGGATTTGTATAATTCATAAATGAGATAATTAATTTCCTTGATAATTTTGAGCTAGTTGTAGTACCACTTATAACTTAAGTCCAAGCAATGGCACAGAAAGAGTTAATCCTAGTGTCTTCTCCACTCCTCACCCCTCCCCCAATATTTCCAGATTCTTGGATAATGAATCGGGTAAACATGTATTCCATTCATCGGTGGTGCAGTCTGACCTTGCTCTATGACAGAGGAAAGGCGTGTCTTCTCAAACTGCTTCCTATGAACAAAAGGCAAGCAAATGAGGGTGACTCAGGACTTCTAGTGGCCTACATGCAAGTGAACATTTTTCTGAATGATTCCACGCATACACTTAGGAATCAGGAAGAGAAACATTTTACTCTTCACTAACCAAATAAAACTATCTATAAATCATATGCAAAATAACTTCGAGTAACTAGGGGCTCATAAAAATCTGGGAATTAAAAGAACTTCCTTGGTTTCCCTTTTTTTTCCCCTTTGGGGAGGAGGGGTTAGAGCAGGCTATCACATGAACAATCAATTTGTTGTTGGTGGTGTTTTTTTTTAAGTGAAAAACCTGAAAACAATCACTTCTAGTCTATCTTTGGAAAATATCTTTTTCATCTTTTAACTGAATTTTCCTGTTGTCTTTTTAAAATTTAAATTTAATACAACACAAACTACAACAACAAAAACTGAGCCAGTGACAGGAGAAACCTTATTTACTAAATAACAAATTTTGTTGCAGAGGATTCCACTATATGATTTCAGTAACATTATCATCTCTTATAGTATGCATTCTGCAAACTTCTAATATTAGTGAAATAGAGTTGATGAAGGAACTCAAAATTATTATTCCATTCAAACTTTAAGTGTATTCCTTGTAACTATTACTATATGATGTTGCCATGATTTTGATTTGAAACATTCTATGTGAACTTGCTACCCTCAAAATGGTTTTACACACTTTTATTTAAGTTAAAGTGATAAATCAATTTAAGGGAATGAAAGGCTAAGGATATTCTACAAACTCTGTTGCTATATAAGCATATGTATTAATTTCTACCTTTTCCCCTAGTTTTCTCATTTACAAATTCAATGCTTCAAAAGTGCCTTATTTGAAACTGAGACATGGTTTTTTGTCTATCACTTTATTCTGAAGCTTCCCAAAATGCACCTTTCATGTCTTGGGAGCCTTTAATTCATTGCATCTACTGGCATGACACAACATGGCTATCTCACTTTTATCACAAAGCTTTCAAGAAAATAGAGTTCTTTATATCTTGTGAAGCTCCTTACTCCCACTCCTGCCACCAATTTCATCACTCTCATTTACCTCCAACCTACTTCTGTGGAACAAAGGATTCTAGTATTGTACACTGGAAAAATAAATAAATGCAGAACCTAAATATTTCCTTGTTCAGGATTCCCTCCTCCCCCCAATATTTCTCTCCTTACCCAGATGTCTTTCCTCGGACTATTTTTGTACTAACAGTCTCCTTTGTCTCATGTCCTTTACCCAAACATTTTCCAAAACAAAAACAAAAACCCATATCCTTAAGTGGCACTATCACTGTCTCACTATCAGTGAATGCAGGCAGTTCTGAATTGTACCCCCCAAAAAGCACCAAGAAATGGTCAGCTCTCCCAATGTCATTTTATTTAATGCTAAAATCTTTTAATTATTAATATAACAAATGACAGTATGGGTGAAATTCTAATGAGAAACTGTAGGCTATAATGGTGATACCAAAGATTCACACATTTTTGTTATCACTACCAAGTCAAGAAAAAAAATTGTATCCCTTTCAACTTTTTTTCCTCTAAATTAAAAAAAAACAACAAAGGTTAAAAGGTGGTACAAAATGAGGCACCTTTCAAAGACTTGCTGGCCAAGGGAAGTTTTCACAAAAAGTTGTAAACCATCTATCTGTACATTGTCACAAAGTTTAATAGGACACATTAGAGATGGTACATGTTTAATTCAAGAAACTGCTAGTGCATAAAGAGATAGGTACAACACTCCCCCTACCACCCACACCCCCAAATTTTGTTATTAGTGCTGAAAACATTGCTGAGCTATTAGAATTGGAAATTTGATACTGCCTAGGTATGGTAGATCACTGACATTTCTTATCCAACTGTGGAAGTTCCTTCTGCACTGTCATCAGGTACAACAAAAGGTCAAGCAAGGTCCCAACAATCCCTGCCTGGGCTTTTAAATACATAAATGAATGTCAGAAAGTAAGAAAGATATCAATACTGTCCAGCTAAAAGACTTCCATGAAATCTTGTACAAATGCTACTCAGATCTTTTGCAGGAGACATTTTGAACAATAGTCTCAAATTTTCTTCCACTGTAACATCAGCCAAGAGAAACCTTTCGTTGTTGGTTCCACAGCTGGATGAAGTCTTATCTAAACAGCAAGAAATAGTTATTTGTAGGAATATCTGTATTAAGATTGCAAGACTACAGATAGCTACAACACATTGGGTGAACTGACTGCCTAACTTGTTAACATTTGTGAACCAATATTCACTTTTTAATAAAATATCTAGATGTACATTTAAACAGACCAACATGGTTCCAAAGAATTCTTTACAGCTGTGTTTATGTGCATTTAAAATTGCCTATATGTGTGTTTCTGCATTGTGTTTACATAAGAGACTGGTCTGGATTGACAGTCAAATATACTCCAGTTTTGTAAAAAGCATAAAAATTACTTAAATTGCTTAATCATTCAAGTCTGTATATATTGTCATAATGATAATATGGATGTAATAGGGATCTGGACAGGATTAATGCGAGTCATTAAAAACAGTAAGAAAAAATGCTCTACTTGGTACAGTATCTGATATTCAAGTGTTAACTTGACCCATTTAAAAAAAAATTTCATCCACTGAAGACTGTATAAATGTCAGAATTTTAAAAAAGATAACTGAAGACAATCCAAAACTGGTAAATTTTTGTTATTTTTCAAATAAAAGTTGTGCAGGTATGAATGTGAACTCAAAAAACTACCCAAGTAGGCCCTTGAATTCTTCAAGAGACTATTTTTTAATGGTCAACTTTGAAACATTAGACCAAGAAGATTTTGAAATACTGTTCCTGACAATATTATGTATAATAGCACACACTTTCCCCCCCTTCCCCCTCCCCCAGTATCAATGTAAGACAACTATTTCTAATAACTGATTTATTGATTTCAAAAAAAAAATCATTTACTGATGCAAAATTTTGATCGAAAGAAATTCACTTTACAAAAAAGCTTCCAAAAATAGTTTTTAAAACGGGGCATGTCTTATGTAAAATTCTTCATTTCTTTCATTTTCACTATTTTATTTGATCACTTTTCATAACAATATTATTTATTCACTTTGTGTTTCAAACACATGTAAGAAGGAAATTACAGGTTTCCTCCACCCACATTTGGGCTGTCACTGATATGCCTGGAGGCAATTCTGGCAGAACCTCAGTTGCTGCTGTCATTGTACCATACTGTATTTACCACTAACTGGAAATGGGATGTAGATGATAGCATCAATAGCAACAAAACTACAGGTAACTGATGATTCCCCCCCCCACCCCAATAATTTCCAAGTTGACTATACTACTTCTCTTGTGACTTCTCTCAAAGGAAAAACAAAAAAACGAGAGTTTCTAGGGCGTCGTTGAAAAATATAAAGTGGCGCTGCAGAGCTAGGATCTTTTCAAAGATGGCAGTGCCATGCTGTATACACCACAATCAATTATAATTGCCTTCCATCACTGAAATTGTACATTATGTAATCAACTAAAGCATGCAGCTTTGTAATCTTACAACTGATCACGTGAACAGTGGTCGTTTGCCTTTTTAAAACACACCAAAAAAACCCAACCCCCCCAAAAAAAACCCCAAACCCAACAACAACAACAAAAACCACACACACACACACACCACGCAATACAATCCCAGAAATCCCTAACTCAGCAGCGCCTCTCAGACAAGTCACCCTATGGCCCAAGAATTGAACTTTTCTTTAAGAAGTAAAGAGAAATGCAGTAGACTTTTTGTCTACTTTTTTTTATTACTATACAAGGACAATGTTTTGATGTGAACCCCTTTGTTATTTCCTATAGTGATATCCCCACTTAACCATCTTGTCCCTTCTATTTGCTTTCCTTCTCAATCATTCTGCCTCCTTTTTGATTAAAGAAAGGGGCCAGGAATAAGGAATAACAGACAGTAAGGCGATCTTACAATGTCAGAAAATGTATTTGGCTTTTTTTTCTTTTTAAAACAAGTGCATACAAATACAGCTAGAAGCATTTCTGGTTTGCCAAGTGCTCTAAAAAAGCAGCGCAAGTCACAGCCTACATTAAACAGTAACTGTCACCAGGATAATAAAGCACAAAGATCTGCTAATAACGTTAACAAAAGAGGAAAATGCCTCTATAAGTACATACCTTTTGTCGTCAAAAAAAATATAGAAACACAATGTATTCAAAAAAAAAATCAAAATTATACAGCCATGTTTATGAAGTCTACATTTCCCTTGTCTTGGATATATATATAGAGAGAGATATATACACAATTCAAGCAGTTTTAGATAAGGGCGATCATTGGGTTTTTCTGAAACTGGAAAAGTCACGAGTCTCTTTCTTTTTTCACTTTCACATCTCCAGCAAGAATGGTCGCAATTTCCCCCTGCATAAAGGCCCAAGGGACATTGGAGCCCACCAGAGGGCATTTCTCCCCACTGGGACAATAGACCTCTCCACTAGCTCCCTGCTGTTTGATGCTTTGTCTGGAGCAAGGAAAGCAAAACTTGTGCGAAGGAACCGAAGGGCACTGCACGAAGTGGGTGTCCTCAAGACGCTCATGGCACAGGGTGCAACACAGTGGGGCACTAGCCGCCAGAGAGGAGTCCGGGAGGCTGGCGGGGTGCACTGGTTCCAGTCCCCCTGTGTTGGACCCCTGATTCCCCACTTCTCTGGGGCCCAGCCTTCTTTGGTTCATAGAGGATGGAGAAGGTGGACTGTTGCTATTCCTCCTGGTAGTGGAGTGAACTTGGTTGGCATCTTTGGAGGCGTGATTGCCCCCTGCATTGTCTGCTACTAAGATCAGAGCTGCCATGGGGGACTGACCATTCTGAGCCGCTTCTGGCGGTGTGGTCCGGTTGGAATGAGGTGAGACAGTGGGTGGTGGTGGAGACACAAACGGCGTGGGAGTCATGGGGATTTTCATCCCTTCTGTTTGGGTTGTTAACCATGGCTGCGCCTCTCCATTGATCTTGGGAGGGCCAACTTCACCTTCTGGCTCTGGGGAAGGTTTCCTCTTCCTCGCTGTGCGAGCAACTAAGAACACAAAGAAGTAAAGAAAAAAGGGAGGGGGAGGATGAACATGCATTTGGAGTGATCCTTTGCATCAGGATTTAGAAAAAAACCCACAATACAGGAGTCTTAATGCACATAACCAAATTGTAGGTGTCAGCATATGCTGTTTTAAAATGTCTAATAGGTAAACTGATGTGAAAAAAAATATGGCCACAAAAAGGAATTTGATTAAAATAAATTACACACCAGAACATAAGACGTGTGCCTGCTTGCCTCTTTAAAATTATATCTAGGAAATGACATAAAATCGACCCATGTGTGTACACCAGACTGGATACTGCATTCTGACTAAATACATGTGTGCTGAACAGGTTAAAAGGTGACTAGGGACTTCATAACTCCTCTCCCAAGAATGTGCTAGGAAAGGAAAACCCTGTCAGTGTCTATCACCCCAGTCTGACTCATCTCTGTTATGCTGCTTCAGCACATGAACACGTTGCCACCTAAGCCATGGTTCCGCCTTATGCAGATCAGGAAGTTGGGTGTTTGTTGTTTCTGGGGGCTGGGGCAAAGTGGCAAAAGAAAGCACCCCCCAAATCCTCACCCCGCTCGCTCCCCGCCCCTCCAAAAACGTGCACTGCGAGTCAGCAAGGTGCGGCCTACCTGCTTTGGCCCCGTTGGCGCCGTTGGCCTCGAAGCCCAGCATCCTGCCGGGGCCCAGGGCCGGCTCTTTCTTGAACTTGCCCTCGAAGGGCCCCGAGTGGCCGTGCTGATGCAACGCCAGCAGCGTGTCCCGCACCGTCTTAGGCTTGTTCACCCAGTCCTGCTCCCCGGGCCCTCGGCCCTTGCCTCCTCCCTCCCCGCCGAGCTCGGCCGCGCCCGACACAGAGACCGCGGTCGAGGCTGCCGCCAGGTTGTCCGAGGGGCCTCGGTGCGCCGCCTGGGGCTGCTTCTCCTTGGCCGTTTCCCGCGGCTCGTGCTCGGCGCCCGCGCCGCCGCCGCCTGACACTGAGCCGGACCGCTTATGGCCGCCCAGCTCGGCGGGCTGCGCAGGGCCCAGGGCGGTGCCGCTGCTGCCGGAGATGGCGGCGAGCGAGGCGGCTGCGGCGCGGCTGCTGAGGCTGAGGGCGGCGGGAAGCGGCGCGGCGGAGCCGTTCATCAGCGGCACCAGGGTGGGCGGCACCGCGTGGCCGCGCCGAGGGTTGGGGCTCTGGCGGTTGAGCTCGGGCGGCTCCTCCAGCTTGGAGAAGCCATTGGGCACCAGGATGCCGTTCACTTGCTGCTGCTGCGGCGGCGGGGGCTGCGGCTGCTGCTGCGGCTGCGGAGTCGTAGGCCCGCCCGCAGGCTGGCGGCTCGCTCCGTACTCGGAGCCCAGCCTCGGGGGCGCCCGTTCTGCCGAGGCGGCGGCCGGCGCCAGGGGGTAGCGTTCCAGGCCCTGCGGGGCCCGCGAGGCCGCCTCAGCAGCGGCGGCAGTGCCGTGGCCCAGCTGCTGCTGCTGTTGTTGCTGCTGCAGGAGGATATCCTTGGTGGAGAGCGGAGGCGGCTTCGAGGCGGCCGCGGCGGCCGAGCCGGGCGGGGAGCGGCCCTCCGGAAAGCAGCCGTGCGCCCGCTTGAGCTGCCGCGCCGTCTCGATGACAAACTCGACCCGATCGGCGCCCTCGTAGTTGACGCAGCCTCTGCACACGGGCTCGGTGAAGTCCCAGATCATGGCCCAGGGCATGCGGGGCAGGTCACACAAGTAACATGATTGCCGCCGAGAAGCGGCCGCCACCGCCACAGCCGCGGTCGACATGTCCGAGCAGGAGGAGGAGGAGGAGGTGGAGGAGGTGGTGGTGGTGGAGGAGGAGGAGGCGCCGCCGCCCCCCGCCGGCAACACTCGCACCCTCCCCCCCCTCCAACCCCGCAACTCCCCGACCAGCGGAGGCGGCGGCAGGGGTGGCTGGGGCTGCAGTGGCGGCCGAGGCAAACCCCGGGAAGCCTTGGCCCCCGTGCAACGCTCCCAATGCAGAAGGGGAGGGGGGCGGGGAGGAAAAGGGTGCAGCCGAGGCGGCAGCAGGTCCCCTCTGCCGGTGCGGGCCGGCCGGGGACTGTTGCAGGGCGGCTGGGGTTGCAGCAGCAAGGTCCCGGAGTCCGTGCAAGCTGAGGCTGCAGCAGGTCTCCAAACCGGTGCAAACACCGGACGCGCTGGTGCAGGGGAGTGCAGCAGGTCTTCGGGGCCGGTGCTAAGCGAGGAAAAGGGGGTGGGGATGTAGAGGGGGGCGGGGGGAAGGGAGGCGGGTGGGTGATGTGATGCAGCCGCCGAGGGTAGCTAGCCCGAGTGCATGCCGCACCGAGGTGGCAGTCAGCGTGGAGTTACTACGCAGCGCGGCTCCCCAAGTCAGTCGTCCCTCACAACTACAGCTGCTGCTGCTGCCGTCGCCTTCACCACCTACTGCTTCCCCCAGTCGCTGGCGTCTCCGCCCAACCCCAGCTACCGCTGCTACTGCCACCGCTGCCTCTGCCTCTGCCGCTGTTGCTGCTGCTGCTGTTGCTGCTGCTGCCGCCGCGGCTGCTCCACTTCTACAGACTTGATTCTTCGACAGCCTCCGAAGGCGCCTGCGCGTTAGGGTCCCCCTCCTTTCTTGCTGTCTCTCTCTCTCTCTCTCTCTCTCTCTTTTTCCTCTTTTTTTTTTTCTCTCTTTCTCCCTCCCAGTGCTGTGCTCATTGAACTTCTGCCAAGATAACAAGAGCTGCAAGAAGAACCAGCTCCTTGCTCGGAGCGCTGGCTTGTCAGCAGCCCTTGAAGGGAGGAGCAGAAAGTCTTTCCAATGTGAATGTGATGCAAATGTTGTTGTTTTTCTTTTCCTTCACTTTCCTCCCCCCGCCCCGCGCTACACCCATTTCACCTTGCTCCCTCTCTACGCTACATTGACATTATCAACCGGGATATTTTCAAAAGTCCTTTTGGCCCTCATCGCGCTGAAAGAGCAATCCACTACCCCCACCCCCCAAGCTTTGCCACTTTTTAAAAAATGTTTTGGAAGGTTTATAGGATCACGGCTTAAATTTATGCATGATACTTCAACTGTGGGTTCAAAACCTCAAAGAAGGCTGCATTATAAATGTGTTCTGGGTTGCATTTGTAAAAAATATTTTAAATTTCATTTGATTTAAGAAAATGAAACAACATTTATTGACAAAGGGTAGACTTAAAAATACCCACCCATATTCATATGCTTGTGTTTGTTATTTTTCACTGGTTTTCATGTGTGTGGGAAAGGAAAAGGAATACTGTGCAAACAAAATACATTAATCCTTTTCTAATGTAACTTGCAGTATTACCGGGAATGAGCAGATATGATGAGTTCCTCTCCTCAAATACATTACATTATTTCTTCCATACAATTTCAAACGCTATTTGACCATTACATCCACCAAACTACAGTTTAAATGGGGTGTCTTCGTCTATGTGCTAGCCATGGTTAGATGAAGCAGTGACACCACAGGAAACTCCTTGAATCTGGGCTGGTTTGTGTGCAATGGACTACGTGGAAGTGATCCCTGCAAACTCAGCTGCCTGCGGGTCGCCATTCCCTACAGCGCAGCAGCAGCAGCTTTATGTAGGTTAGAGAGGGGGAAGGGAGCTACTTGTGACGTTGGCATTTTGTCCCAGGCTGCCGCTGCCCCATGTGCCTCAGCCGCGTTGTGCGCAGGCTCAGTAGAGACGTGACTCTATGCAATTGGCACTTGAAGCCTCATTAAACGAAATGCACATTCCAGGGATAGAGAGAAACAGAGAGAGATCTATAGCCAGCACCTCCGTCACTGCACTAGGCACCGCCTCCCGGCTGCTATTTCTGGGATCTCAGGTCCCTCCCTCAGTCAGGCTAAACTTTTACTAAAGGTAGTGAGAGCAGCTTGTACAGTACTTAGGGATGGGTGTAAAAAGCTTCACTATAATACTCATCTTGCAGTGATATGAAGCCTACTTTAAACATAAAATCTGCGGCCGTTCTTTCATTCAGAATAGGGATGAGTAGACTGGGGCCAGTGGCACCCAATTGGTATTAGGGCTTAGAAGGACCGTTTACAATTGTACATTTGGCTGCTGCTGTAAATTTGGTGAAGGGGGAGGGGCGGTGTGTTTTTAATTACACACTCGGCTGGGGTTAGTATGAAACTTGGTTGTGGGAACAAACCCGGCTGGCGCGAAGATTGATTTACAATTAAGGAGTTAGTGTAGACTGTTTTCGTGTGCACATAATGAACTGAAATTTTTATTTTTACCTTTTATTCTGCTGCGTTAGTTTTGGAATTGTGTTTGTTGGCTAGTAAACACAGGGAGTACTCCTCTTCAATTAAGAATTTTAGATTTCCATTTTCAGCCTTTTTCCTCCCAGGGAATCCGGGTTCACATCTCTTCTTGAGACTGGAATGAGCTGGTTAAGTGTGGGAAGATCAGGGTAATAATTATATTGTGTTTCCTACAACTGGATTGGTTGGGAGGGAGAGGGGGAAAAATCCTGCTGACGTTCTTCTTTTGTTGCTGCTCTTCAAAATGCCAGGTTGTTTGAAAGGATTAACCAAAAGGAAAAGAAAAAAAAACACCCTTAGAGAAACAGTTGTGGTGAATCTTAAATCACATGAAAAAACCTGTTCTAAAAACTACAGAGGTACTTTAATGCCAAACTTAAATGTTTTTACATGTTAAACTCCACATAAGTCTCCTCTTGGGTATTTCCAAAAAAGAAGGTGCTACTAATAACTCAAAAGACTCCCTGAAGCACATTGTTGGATCTCTGCTCCTCATCCCAATCCCAGCCTCACCCTATAATAAACAGGGAGAATGTAACCACTCCAGATCTTACGCCGGTGCAAGCTGGGACACAATGTAACCCTCCCTGACCTAGTCTAGTGCAAACGGGTTAGGTAACTTTTTATTCTTTACAATTGTGGCTGGTAATACCATTCCCCTTAGCATATTTCTCCCCTGAAGAGTGGGCTAAGGAGACATCTCGGTGGAATCCTATTGCCCTACCACATCAGTGTGTGATCGATCATCCATTCTCACAGGGATACTGCTGAACACTGGCATAAAACAAGAATCATAATATAACTAGTAACTTTATCGAGGTTCCATGGTCATAGAACAGACCCTTCCTCAATTTACCAATAATGCAATGCCTTTTTTTACTAGGTGGTAACGGCAATGTTGAGTGAAATAAAATTCACCCTTAAAAGCATACTTTTATTAATTTTATATAAAACTTTCTGGACTATCATGATCCAAGCTCCTAAGAATTCACACCTAAAACGGAAACAAATAACCAAAAATAAATTCAACTGTGAAAGATACTGAGTACCTCAAAGGAGCTATTTTTTTTTCCAAATAAACATTTCCTTTTTATTTTACATCGGCTATTTAATGTTGAAACTAAATTGTAACTTCCTTGATGAAAGGATTGCTTTAAAATGGGGGGGGGGAGAGGGAAACTATTTTGTTACTATACTGCTCTGCCATAAAAAGCTCTGGATATAAAAGAGTTAAGCCTTCTTGCTGGGCCTTTCAGAATAGCAATTCCTCATACTGTATCAAAGGTCTTTCAAGCCGCCTGAGCTTTTACACTGCTCTGAAGCAGGTTTATCAATGTATACTAAGTAAACAAACCTTTGTTTTTGTCTTCCACCCACCGTCCTCTCTCTCTCTCTCTCTCTCTCTCTCTCTCTATGTTTGGCTCTCTCTCTCTCTTTCCCCCTCCCCCGCCCGCTCCCTCTCCCCCCCTTCCCCCTCCCTCCCCTCCCTCTCTCCTCAGACTGAAGTTGGATCACTTCCAAATCGGCTGCAGAAGCAGCTATTGTTGCCTCCTCCACACACATACAGGAGCAGGGTTTCTAGGGTGAGGCAATGCGTCTGCAATTCACAGAGACAAGGCAGGAATTGTAATTGTACTTCATCATGTGACGACTTATGAAAGAGGAAGTTTGGATGGTTTAGTCACGTAGTCCTCTGCCCTCTTGCTTAAGCCTTTAGGTCTTCTCAAAGAAAAATTATTATAGTGTTTGCCCCTTGGAGTCAAAGGTGCAAAACTGATTGCAGTTTGAGCTCATATATTAATGCATGTGTGGACACACATCGGCAATGTAAACTTTTATAAGGCAGGGGAGAAAAGGCAGAGAGCAAACCTGCCAGTTGTAGATGGATTTTAACTGGAACAGAGAAACTGCAATTTTTCATAAGCACTAGGAAAATATACTATGGGGAACAATTCTACATGGACTAGATGAAGTAATCGGGTCCTTTCCAGCTCTGATTTCTATGGTTCTCTTTTATAAAATCATAGCTGGAGCTAAAGGACAACTATTTAAATAATTACTGGCAAAAAGCAGGAGTTGGGGTGGAGGAAGGAGAAACGGAATGGAAGAAAAGGGAGCAAAACTGATAGTTGAAGCTTCAGGTTAGAATGACTAGTTTTCCAAAATGACAATGTAAAAAAAATCTTTTTAAACCAAATTGCATCCCACAGAGCTTACCAACCCCTCCCCCAGCATTCCTCTTGACGACCACATGGTAACCTTGCACATACAGTATGTATACAGAAATAGTTACAAGTAGAGGACACCTAATGGAGTTCAGCAGTACTGACATGAAGCTGCATAAGGCTATTGAACTAGAGGAGAATATAACCATATTTCCCCATTACTGGATGTAATACTATAATATGAGTAAGAAGAGTATGATTTCATTGATAGTTTGGGGAGATATTACTCTGGTGACTGCACCGAGTTCATTGATTTCATCTCAAATCCAGATGTAGAATCACAACCTTTGTTTTCAGAATGCAGTTCCTGGTATGATTTTGCAAACTAAAGCTTACAGAATTGTGTCTCTGGGGATATTTGGAGTTGGAGGGCAGATGGGAACAGAACTCTAAAAACAGTTACTTGGATTTCCTGTGACTTCTACTCTGGGTCCACTATGTTTAGATAAAAGTCTGAGAAACTCTGTAGGACAATCTTAGGCAAATTCAAATTATTTTTCTTTTAAAAAAGTGCTGACATAAGCTTCTGAAATAGATGAAACAACCTAAGTTAAATAACAGTATATATTATAATTCCATTTTATTTTTTAAATCACAAATATATACCTTTGGAAATATATTCTGTTCTTTGTGACCTTTCCTTATAGACTCTATCTGTCTTGTGCATAGAGAGCTCATGGATAATTAAAGAGACCTCTGCATATGAGGGAAATAAACTCTCTGTGGAGGGTCTGAGAATCAGGCCAAATAAAGTTGAAGGAGCTCTTAATCATTCATATATTATGTACATACTCTGTTAATCATCAGCTTATGTGTAAACATATTTACAAGCTCTCATTTATAGTAAAATTTGGGGTCATGATGTAGGCTGACTACCTACTGTGTCAGAATTTAAAGAGCCTGAGTGAAAAATACAGACAAAAGAGAGATTGAGGTCACTACACTAGCTCAGTTTGCAAGAAAAGTTGTAGGAGAACTGGAAAGGATTCAATAGTCATTTGATGCCAGACATACTTTATACGAAACTCTTTTATTGACTTTTTGAAAAACAGTATGATGGAACTCACTCTTATGGATTAATTTTTCAGTTCGATGTGGAGTTACCTTATGCAATTTTAGTTCAATTCAACAAACATTTAACCTTCTACAATATGTAAGGCACTGTATGGGGTGTTGGGGATATACAATTCACAAGGTATTCACTAAAAGAGAATAATAATAATATGATGCTCATTCATTTATTCACCAAATATTTATTACCCTATTCTGTTCCAGGCACTGTACTAGGCATTGGGAGTATAAAAACTAAAATGAAAACACTTTGTGCCCTCTGGGAACTTACATGGGGGGAGGGGTTTGAATACAACATGGTTGCCTATAAGGTAATACAAATAAATAAATATATGTATAAAAGGTAATTGGGAGGAGGTTGCTGTACGTCACTGATAGCCAGTGAAATCAGGAACAGCTTGAGGTAGGGGAAGAGTCCTTGAACTGAACACTAACAGAAAATAGGTGTTCTAAGAGGCTGCAGTAAAGGGAGAGTTCATTCCAGGTAAGGCAGACAGCTTGTTCAAAAGCCAAAGATGGGAGATGGAATATCATTTATTAGAAACAGCCAGTTTGACTGAATGGTAGAGTGAATAAAGGAGAGTAAAGTGAAATTAATCTGGAAAGATAGGTTGGGACTAGACTCTGTTTTGAATGATAAACAATTCCTGATAGACAAAGGAGTTTAGATTTGATTCTAGAGGCAATGGGGAGTTACTGAAGCTTTTTGAGCAGGGGGGTAATGTCTAAAAGTGCTTTAGGAAGATTATTTTGGCAGCTGAGGGGTGGATGAATTGGAGAGGTGAGAGACCAGGGTAAGAAACTAACTTTACAATTACAATTTAGGGGAAAAATGAGGATGCTAAATTTCTTTTCATTAACTTAGTTGCTTACAATGCATGCACATTAATTATTAGGAAGGTGCAATGTAATTATTCAGTTGAGACAATTGAAAGAGAAGAATTTTCTAAGAAATGTAAAAGGTTAAGATCAGTATAATGGTTTTGCACTTATAGTTTTCATGCAATAATTCTAAAATAAAATTCCAGCATTAATATTAATGTAGTGTCATTCTTATTCCCACTTTGAAAATCTGAGGTGTTAGGAGGTTAAGTGATTTGCCCAAGGTCAGACCAAAGTTAATGGCAGAATCAAGACTAAAAACAAAGCCTCAGATGCTTGGTCCATTGTCCTATGTAATACATTACTTAAAACAGGGTCTTACAGCACTTTTTTTTTATTGATACATTATGCTTCTGCACAACAGATACTTCCCCACAAACACCATCCCTTCTTCCCTCTAAAATCACTACAACATACAGTTTCTGAAAACAGTTAAGCAAACTGCTGCTGATAGACATCACTATCTATTTTTGTAGTTTACCAGTTTTCAACAAAAAGGAAGGATGTGTGCAAAAATACATGTTTTTTAAAACCTAATAATTTATAATTTTTCAAGTTTCCACAGGCAGAGTTCAGAGGCCCAGCAAAAGTGATGTCATCTCCTGTGTGTTAGAGTCTGTTGCACAGATATTTATAACACACTTGGGGAAATCAAGAAAATCCTTGAGCATTTCAAAGGACACTGAATCCAAAGAAGAATATAAATTTACAAGAGATATTTCCAGATGGTGGAGGTGGGAGATATTCACCACTCTGATATGTCTAATCTGGATTTCTTTAAATAACATACAGCTCCACATTGGATTTTCTTGCTTTTAAGCAAGTATTGATTTGGGGGCTGGTAAAACCATTAAAATGTGCAAAGTGTTTTACATACATTATCTCACTGGATCCTCACAAGAACTCTGTGAAGTATGTGTTATTATTATGGTCATCTTAGAGATGAAAAAACAGGCTAAAAGGGGTTACAAGACTTTCTCGAGGTCCTATATTACTATCCGATACTAGTAAGTAGTGTTCAAACCAAGGTTTGAATCCACTAAGCCATGCTGCTTCAGATCAGAAATGGGTTTAAGCCAGGAGTTTAACCCAATAGTTCTTAAATTGGAATTCTCTGCTTCCAGTGATAAATCAAGCTCTCTGCCTAATTCCATTAAAAATAAAAAAATTGAAATTCATAAAATCAATTAATTTGTTGTAGAATTTCAGCTTTGATCAACATTTTCAGCCACACAAACCCAATGTGGCAGTTAACATTGAAAAGAGAAAAGCAACTCACAAAAAATTAGTGATAGAATCAGCAGTTGAAATGGCTGCTTCCAGAGCTCTCAGCCCACAGATGGTAAGGGGGTTGAACAACTAACTGGTCAGAAGGAGATTACAGGGGTCTCATTGCTGGCACTGGGGGCAGGACTCAGTTGCTTTGACCATACTCAGATTTAAATTGAAGTTCTAAGTGGCAGTCCCAGGGCAAGAAGGAGAAGTAGCACATCAGAGATTGAGGCCACAGTGGAGTTCATCCCAGTTCTAGGGCAGTGTATCAGCAATGCCATATTCACAATGCCTATGGAGATTACAGATATGCTGATATAATTATCCATCACAAAATATATCATGCTTGCCATATGGGGAATAAACTAGAAAATTTACTAAGATACCAAAAGACCGAGTCCCAAAACCAGAAAGCGAAAGCCATCAGAGTAGTTATGACATTGGCACAGGTAGATAAAGTAGAAAGCACCCACATTTTCAAGCCTTTAAAACAGAACAGGCTACCTCAGGCAAAGGTCCTCCTCTCCCCACTCACAGCAACCACCCAGCATCCGGGAAGCGCGCTCCCAGCAGCTCCGGCCCCTGGCAGTCCTCAGCAGGAGTCCTTAGCAGAAATTCTGGCTAACTCAAAAAGGGCTTCGTGCTGCCACTGCCTCTGCTGCTGCTGCCGCTGTCGCCACCACCGCCAGCCACTGCAGGAACTCTAGTTTTGGCTTCCGCTTCCTCTTGCTCCGCCCCTTCCTGCTACGTCAGCAAGTCCAATGGGGCATGGAAGATCTTTAAATCCCATAACCCTTACAGGCAGACCACAGCACAGACCAGGAGAATAGTGAACACATCTCTCCTTAGATCATACCACCTTGGAAAAACGGAAAACTTATAGGTCCTTAGAAGTGTCTCTGAAAAACAGATGCACAAAACCTCTGAAGCTTGGGACAATGCACCCTCCACCCTGGAAATGGAACCCCACTTTAGCAAAGAGTTAAAAGTAAAGAAATAGGCTGGGAAAATGAGCAAATAGTAGAAAAATATTCTGACCATATAAAATTACTATGGTAACAAGGAAGATCAAAACTTACATTCAGAAGAAAGCAAAATCAAAATTCCTACATCCAAAGCCTCCAAGAAAAAATATGAATTGATCTCATGCCATGGAAAAACTCAAAAAGGATTTTAAAAAGTCAAGTAAGATAGGTAGAGGAAAAACTGAAAAAAAAGAATGATGTAAGAAAATCATGAAAAAAGTGTCAACAGTTTAGTAAAAGAGGCACAAAAAATACTGAAGAAAATAACACCTTAAAAAACAGAATAGGACAAATGGTAAAAGAGGTACAAAAATCCAATGTGAAGAAGAATGCCTTGAAAAGCAGAATTGACCAGATGGATAAAGATATACCAAAATTCACTAAAGATAAGAATTCATTAAAAAAAATAGGATTGACCAAATGTAAAAGGAAGTACAAAACCTCACTGAAGAAAATAATTCCTTAAAAATAAGAATTGAGCAAGTGAAAGCTAATGACTCTGAGACACCAGAAAATAATGAAACAAAACCAAAAGAATGAGAAAATAAAAAATATTGTGAAGTATTTTATTAGAAAAACAACTGACCTGAAAAACAGATCCAGGAGAGATAATTTAAAAATTATTGGACTTCTGGGTCATACTATGATCCAAAACTACTCTGAAGGACTTATAATGAAAAATGCATCCCCAGAGAAAGAACCAATGGAATTTGAATACAGATCAAAACATACTTTTTAAAACTTTATTTTTCCTGGGTTTTCATTTTAGTCTCTGTTTCCTTTTATAACATGACTAATATGGAAATAGGTTTTGCATGATTACACATGAATAATCTATTTTTTTAAAGAATATGTAGTTTCTGCCTTAAATAACAACAAAAGGAAAGACATTAGCAATAAAGGAAAATTCTTCTCCCCAAATGCTACCTCCCATTTAACAATCTTTATAGCCACATTTTGCATTTGATCCAAATCAATATACAAGACTACTTACCAGAAACAAAACAGAGAAACTGAGATAGAAAAATTGAATCCATTTTGTATTTTGCAGTTAATATCAGAAAATGTAGTAGAAAGCTTCATTGTACTTTCCCAAAAGAGGTATCTATAACATGAATTTAACTGACTAAATTTTCTGAACCAGCTAGTTACCAGAATACAATGTAGATCATGCAATCTTTTGAGCTGGAATTCAAGAGAGTTTTGAGGGAAGAACTCCATGTGTCATAAAATTTTCAAGTCTTGTGAGTTAAGGTAAAGAATGGCCATGATCTTCACATTATCAAAAAATGTATAATTTTATATTCTGGAGTGCTAGCTAAAAATGACTCTTGTAGACCCTATGCCAAAATGAAAGAAAGTGTGGTCTAGGGAATAAAACCCTGTACAAGTTGTTAGAGGGACCTGGGTTTTCAATCACAATTTCACCTTTGAACTTCAGTAAAATCACTTTCCATTTTCCTGCTTCACATTTTGTCTCTGTAAAATTGAGTCAGGGAAGGAGTCTGATGATCTATGGGGTCTTTAAGTGATTTGGATTTCTTAGATGTGCTGTACAAATAATGACTATCTATTCCTATCACCTAAACTCTTAAGTGCTTTGACAAAAGTTGCACTTTCATTTTTAGAAGATGAAAAAGGAGGTAACATCAATAATCATGATGATAATAGCTCACATAATAATGGTAATAATAGATCACATTTATACAGTACTCAGGTTCACAAAATATTTTCCTTACAAAAGCCATGTGAAGTAGGTGGTACAATTATTTTTGAGGCAACACAGGTGTAGTGGCATGACTCTGTTATGTACTAATTTGTATCTTGGACAAGTCACTTTACATGTCTGGGCCTCAGTTTCTTCAGCTGTAAAATGAAGGCATTGGATTAGATGATCTTTAAAGATTTCTTCTAGTTCTAAATCCCATGATTCTAATAATATCATATTCAAAGTAGATAGAACACTGAACTTGGAGGCAGGAGACCAGGGCTCAAATTCCAACTCACAGAATTCTATGATTAGAGGTAAATCATTTAACTTCTCAGGTTGTCAGTTCCCTCATCTTTAAAATGGGGGTAATAATAATTCTTATCCCTCTGTTTATTGTGAGGATGATATTTTTACTATCTACCTAACAGGATTGTTGTGAGAGTTATTATTATCCTTACTTTATAGCTGTAAGAGGGGACACTGAAAGGTTGATAGGAAAGGACCCTGGATTTGAGGTTAGGGTACCTGACCTTTAGTCCAGGCTCTGACACTTACTAACTATACTGGGTAATCTCAGTCAGTTCATCAATCAGTAGGCATTTACTTATTAAGCACTTATGCTGCGCTTGAAGGTAGAGATGGAAGGGAGGGAGGAGACGAAAATGGATAGGTACCTGCCCTGGAGAAGCTTACAATCTGTTGTTTGTTCTTCCTTTTAAAAGAGGACTAAGAACATCATGGGGTGATGTCCCGACTTGATGGATTTAAAGTGAGGTAGATTTGCACAAAGTCACCAGCCTCACTCTCTCTTCCAGGATCATTGAAGGTCAGTGGTAAGACAAAAGTCAGGACAACTGGCCTGGGATACAGTGGATGACTTTGGTGTCTTCTATGTCTCACCAAGCTCTAAGCATTCCACAGAGCCTGCTTCCATCTGGTTAACAGGAGATTGTTACTAGTGTGCTTTCTATTAACCACTGACCAGTAGACTCACTTGGCTCTTAGGAAAACCATTTCCTTAAATGGCATAGCAAGAACAATAGTTAGAAAACATTCTCCCTCCCCCCTAAACCTAGATCATACTTTTTCACAAATGCAGGCAACATCCATTGGATAAGCAGATGAAACTTAGAATACAATGATGGCAAGATACATATGTAAGATGTGTCAGGAAGACGAGAGTTAAAAATCCAGCTTCAGATACTTACTAGCTATTTGACTCTGGACAAGTCACTTAACCGCTGTCTGCCTCAGTTTCCTCATCTGTAAAATGGAGATAATAATACCATCAACTTCCAAGGGGTTGTTATGAGGATCAAATGAGATAAAATTTGTAAAGCATTTAGTCCAGTACCAGACATATAGTAGACACTATATAAATGCTAGTAATTCAGTATTATTATGTGTGGCAAAGGCAACTCAGAGGTTCTACTGCAGGGCATGGAAGGTCTTTCTTTCTTTGTAAAGTCCTCAGTCAGCTACCTTGGGGTTAAAGGGTCTCTGCTGGGCAAGTTGCTCAGCTAGGTTCACAGATTCTTTGCTCTTCACAGAAAGCAATTACTTTTTACTGCCCACTCAATAGGATTGTTGTGAGGGACACATTTTGCAAACCTTAAAAGTGACATACAAATGTCTAATTGCCAGAAGTAACACTCCTTGGATCTGCTTCTTCCTTCAGTAACTGTTTAGTTATAAACTTTCTTATCTGTCTGGAATATGTGCCTCAGCTTCCTTGCTGGATGTAGTATCTCCTACTGGTCAAATAGTTTCCCTTCAAAGCTACATGGCCAACTTGGAAGGGAAAGAGAAAGAAATTACACTCTTCCTTCCCCATTCAGCAGGGTTCTCCTCTACTGATGGCTCTTACTCAAAATTTCTGTAAAGCTACCAATTCAGCCTTTTAATAACCCTCAGAGTCATGGCTGGTTTTCTGCTTATCCAATCATGTTGCCTCTTCTGACTCAGCTACAGAGAGGTGTTCATACACATGTCTCCCTTTATACATATAATGACATACTAAATACAAACAAAACTAAATCAAGGTAATTTTTAGGGAGAGGTCCAACACTTGGGGCTCAAGAAAAGCATGTAGAACAGGGAGTCTTAACATAGGGTCCATGGGCCCAAAGGGTCTATGAAGAGATTTCAGGGAATCCATGCACTTGGATATAAGATAACACATTTATATTTCAATATAATTGCTTTTCTTTGTAATGCTATGTATTTTATTTTATGCCTTTGAAAATATTATTCTGAAGAATCCATAGGCTTCATCCAATGGATTAAAGGGATCATGGCACAAAAATGCTAAGAACCTTTGATACAGAAGGTGGCACTTGAGCTGAGCCTTGAAGAAACTATGATTTTAAGAGGTGGAGGGGAGGAGGGAAGACAGCTGGAACAATGGTGCAGGGAAAGAAGGAGAGGAAGCACCTTATATGAGGAAGAGTAAGAAGGCCAGTTTGGATGAACCTTGACGTGCTTAAAGGGGAGTAATATGTGATAAGACTAAAAAGGTAGGTTGGGGTTAGGTCATGAAGGAATGTAAATGCCAAACAGGCAAATTTATGTTTGATCCTAAGGTAACAAAAAGCCAATGAAATTTACTGAGCAGGAAAATGACATGGTCGGACTTGTACTTTAGGAAGGAGAACAATTAGGAGGCTTTTACAGGAGTCCCAGTAAGAGGTGATGAAGCCCTGTACTAAAGTAGTGGTCATGTGAGGGAACAGAAGAAAACAGATTCGAGAGATATTGTGGAGGAAGACATGAGAAGATATAGCAATTGACTGGATATATGGAGTGAATGAGTGACATGTTAAAGAAGAGACTGATATTAGAACCTGGAAGGATGATGGTATCCTTGAAAGAGATAAAAAAATTTGGAAGAGGGATGGGTTTAAATGGATAGATAATGAATTCTGTTTTGGGGCACGTTGAGTTTGAGATGTCTCTGGAATATTTAATTTGAAGCATTCAAAAGATACAGATGCAGGATTAGAACTCAGGAGAAAGGCTATTTAGATCTGGGGCCCATCTTCATGAGATGATAATTAATCCTTTTTAAGCTGATGAGGTCAAAAAGATAGAGAAAGAATATGTAGAAAAAGAAGAGTCCAGACGGAGTCTTGGGGTGTACCCAAGAGAAGCAGTTAGGAGGTGTGATATACATGGTGATCCAACAGCCTCATTTTCCTAATCTATTAAATATGGATAACAATACTTGACATGAGACCATTGTGAAAGATATCCTTTGGAAATTGTAAAGTGATAGATGTGTAAATTATTACTATGTATAAACTATTACTATATTACCAAACTATTACCACTGTAATTCATTGTTCAAATTAGCATTAGCTCAACAAGTTAATTCAGCAGATATTTATGTGCCTACCATGTGTTAAACATAGGGAAATAAAAAATAATAATCCTTGTCCTCAAAGAGTATACAGTCTACCATTTTTATCCTCATGAAATAGCTGTTGACCAACATGAATTAAACTAAATTCCTCTTAAAAGAAAGAAAATGTATCTTCTGGGGTTCTAATCAGTGATGACATTTCTCTTTACCAAACTGTGTTTTGATGATCTGCTCTGCTGCTTATTTGTTCCAGTCAAATGTGCTCAGCAAGATAACAGTATTTTTCCAGTAAAATGAACTATAATTATTTTCTGCATATATTTAATAATGTCTTCAATTAAAGTCTAGCTCTAAATCTAAGATCCTACTCTAATATCTCATCATTGAACTCAGAGGAAAGAGAAGTCTGATCCTATGTACTAAAAAGTCAGCCCAGGAGGAATGGAAAACTTAAGAATAAAAATAGGAAGACAGAGAGACAGTTCTGATGAGGGGCAAAAATAGGAGTTGTGAAGTGACTGATAAAGACATACCAAAGCCTCACCAACCAATGTCAAATTTTAAAAGACAAAGAAATAAAGACAGGTAACAGAAATTGAATAAAGGCCATGGCATGGTCATATAAGACTAGAATCAGGACTGCTAATGCTTAAAGTGAATTGAGGTTACTGAAGGAAGATAAGGAATTTTAAGCTTATATTGGAGAAAAAAAAGGAGAATCAAAGAAGGAAGAGAACCTTTGCTTAGGGTTAATGGTACCATGATAACTAACAACAGAGAGAGGGCAGAGCTGCTTAATAGTTGTTGTTGTTGTTTTTTTAAAGCAATCAGGGTTAAAGTAACTTGCACAAGGTTACACGGCCAGTTATTTCTGGGTGTGGTGCTAAGTATCTGTGCCCGGATTTGATCCCCAGGTCATCCCGACACTGGAGCCAGTGCTCTTACTCGCTGAGCCACCTGGCCACCCCAAAGCAATTGGGGTTAAGTAACTTGCTCAAGGTTACACGGCCAGGTGTTTCTGGGTGGGTAATAAGTGTCTGAGCCCAGATTCGATCCACATGTCATCCTGACAGTGGAGCTGTTGCTCTTACTCGCTGTGCTACCTGGCTCTTCTCTCGGCCATGAAGAATAACATTTGTCTCGCAAGGGAAAGAATAAATGTGCCTTAATGGGAGCTGATAGCCAAGCTAGTAAGTAAACACCTATTTGCTCCTGTAATGGGAATGCAAATTTGAAGATCTTCCCTGCCCCTAGGCTAAAGTGCACCTGGAGCCTGGGGTGGGAGGCTTGTTTTTCAGTAGATACTTCTTGATTGGCCAGTGAGTCAATAAGGTTGTTACATTCTCTGAGCCAGGAGAAGGCTATATAAGCCCAGATGTGTAGCTTTGTTTTGGGGGCTCACTTTGAGAAGTGTTCTGTGATTTGGTATGGATTTTGGGAAGCCGTTGCCCAAAGCCCCCTGGCTTTGAAAAACCCAGATGTTGAAACCCAGATGTTGATTTGGTATGGATGTAACAGTTGGACAGTTTGGAAAGCTGTCTACTTGATCTGTTTCTGTCTTGATACTTCTGCCTGTATACTTTGAAGTTCGGGGTGCTGACCTTTTCCCCCTGAACGAGGTAAACGATATATGTTTGACTGATTAAAGTAAGCTTGTTAACCCATTTTGAGTTGCTTTCCTTTAACAAAGCAGATTGAAGAACCTGTGTTGGCAGCAAACCCTGAGGACGCTTGGGGTGCTTGCTGCTACAGCTCCTGGTTAACTTTTATAATCTTGTTGAAATGAACAATATCCTCAGTTAACTGAAAGGACTGGCAAGTATGATTACTAAGTCACTGTAAGTGTTATATGAAAAAAGCTGTATGAAATAGGAGCCATACCATAGGATTGAAGGAGAGAATGTTGTCTTGATTTTCAAAAAAGAGAAAAAGGAACAGAATCTGAAAACTGTAGCCAGTGACCTTGACTTAGATTCTTACAAAAATTCTCCAGTGGTTTACTAAATTGATGGTTAGTAGTCATATAGAAAAGAAGTATTTGGAACATAGCTTCATCAGGTACAGGTTATGTAGAAAGAACTTTCTTTGACAGTTAGCAAATCAGTAGACCAAGGAGATGTTATAGATATAGTTTATACAATTTGATAAACAATACCATACTCTTCTTATGGAAAAGATGGATCTTGATATAATTAGATGAATTTAAAGTTAATTGAAAGACTGGAATCAAAGAACATTGGTTAAAGATTCAATGTCAACTTGGTAGGAAGTCTCCAGTGAAGTAGCCTCAGGATCTCTACTTGACCCTATGCCATTTAACATTTCATTACTGATTTGGATAAAGGGATGGAGGATGAGTTCATCAAATTTTCAAATGACACAAAGCTATGAGGGATAGTTAACGCACTAACTGTAATAGGCAGGTTCCAAAAGATTCATCATTGGATAGAATCTAATAAAATGAAATTCAATAGGGATAAATGTAAAGTATTAAACTGAGCTCAGGAAATCAGCCTCTTCAGTACAGAATTAAGGACCCAAATCACTCTGGCTTTCACTGATTGACCAATAATAGGTCCCAACCAAAGCCTCACTTGCTAGTTATTTAGGTTTTGATGGCTGAGAGCTAGTATAAAATAGCAATTGTTTCTGTTTTGCCCAGAAACTCTGAGGGTCTTCCCCTCCCAGATTTTTCTTTAGGTAAATCAGATTAAGTTATCTTTTGCCTCAATTCTTACCTAGCCTTTAATCAGTGAGTGGGTGTTACCTCAGACAAACTGAGACCTGGGAGAGACCTTAACTTAAAAAGGTCCAGGTTGTCCACTGCATGTGGGGCCATTGCCAAGTTATCTTGACCTATGTTTGGCCACTGAACTCTGATAACTCAAGGACAGAGTGAAGCTGATGACTTTGCATGGTCCTGCCTCACTTAAATCCCATTTACTTATAAGTCAAGACATCACCCTCTTAATGTCATCCATCCTCTTCAAGAACAAAGGAAGAACAACAACAACAGAATTAAGAAGGCATGTGTAGACTAAAGTTCATTTGAAAAAAAGATCTGAGGGTTTTTAGTGGACTACAAGCTCAGTTGTGCTGGCAGTTTGAGTAGCCAGCAAAGCCAAAGTGACATTGGGCTAAATTAAGAAAAGCACAGTTTCAAGGCACAAGGAGGTAATAAGTGGTCCCTCTGCATTCACAATCCTTTTGATCCCCATGGTTTAAATACATTAAGAAGCTGGAGATTATCCAGAGGAGGGCAACCACGATGGTGAAGGGCCTTGAATCTATAACATATTAGAATTGGTTGGATGGAATAGGCATATTTAGCTGGGGAAATCCAAGAAGATGACCGCTGTCTTCGGGAATTTAAAAGGCTGTGATGTGCAAAAAGGATTAGCCTTAGACTCTTTGGTTCCACAAGTTGGAACTAGGAGCAATAGATGGAAAGGAAATCACAAGGAACTTTTCCAATTTAGGCTTGAAGTCATGAAGAACTTTTCAACAATTAGAGCTTTCTGGAAATGGAATGAACTGCCTCAAGAGACAAGGGGTTTCCCTTCACTAGAGGCTGGATGACTATTTGTCAGATTGTTACAGTGGGGCTTCTTTTTATGTATGGATTGGACCAAATGGTGACTGAGTTCTCTTCCAGCTCTAAAATTCTGTGATTCTGTGGAACAAAGATGACTCTGGGATTTTGCAGCTTGTGCCAGCAGGACACATTATCTGGCAAGTCTCATCAGACTAGAAAGTCTTTAGATCCAAGTCTGGTAATAGGCTGTAATTTCAGTATAGTTAAGTTCCTGGAGAATTACTATCAGAGAGCTGATTACCAGATGAAACTTTTGGTCAAAGCAATAGAGGAAACTACTTCCTAAGACATAGAGATGATTGTGATTAGTGTTAGAAGAGGTCCCACACTAATGAAATCTCAAGTCCTTAAAATATTGTATTATTTAGTAAAATATTATTAGGCTTAAGGCATTTAATAATGAAATTTGTCCTAGAAAATCTCTAAACTTTTAGCTTTCTTTTTTCATTCTTTACCTTGATTATCTGTGGTTGGGTGTGTCTCTCTGTCTCTGCTGTCTCTTTTTCTCTCTCATGTATTCACACAAATAATATGTCTATGTGTATATGCACATATGTGTATATATGTATATATATATATACTATAGAAAATAAAAATAAATAAGCTTTTAAAAATATCCAATATTTATAAGTAATGGTTATTATCACGAGCAAGTTTCTATTATCTATTGGTCATAATCTATCCTACATGTAAAATTGATACTTTACATCAAGATGGCATATGTATCATAGCTACACAAAATGGTGGCAAGAATTAAAGTTTGCATGCAGAAGCTGAGAGATACAGAGGAGCAGTCCAAGCTTGATCCTTGAGGGAAGACAACTGGTAGACAGAAATAGAAAAATGTATTTCCTGAAATGTGTTTATAAATACAGAATGTTTACATGAAATCTAATCATGAACAGGTAAAACGCAAACACAAATGAGTCTTGGTAAGTTTGTTCCTAAACCAATCTGACATTTAAAGCAAATGTTCAGGTGAGGAACTTGGTCATATCGTATCCCTGAAAACTGAAGAAAAAAAAACATTAAAGAGAGTAACTCATATATTAGTTTTTAAAAAGTAATGAGTAGTAAGTTTTAAGTTTGCAAAGTATTTCCTTTACAACAATCCTTTAAGATAGGTATTAAACCAATGACATTCTTTGGGGGGCTATTAGCATCTTGCATTTTTACCTAAAACCCAATATTTACAAAATACTTTATAACTGAATCATTATTAATTAGTCATACTGGTTCCATTTATTCAATATTTATTTATTTAGAATTATAGTTGCTTTTTGTTACTTTGTTTTATGGAATCTTTTAATTTTATGCAGTGGCCATTTCAGAATATACACTTCTCCCCTCCTCTTCCCTCCCCCATAATTCTTCTCTTATAACAAGAAAAAAAATAATTAAGAAAAAATAACTGACATATTGACCAAAGTTGATCATGTATGTAGCATTGCACACCGATAACCTCCTATCTCTATAATAAATAAAGGAAGATACATTTCTTCATCCAGGTCAGTTTTGGTCATTACAATTATACACAACTCATTTTGATCTTATTGTTTTCAGTAGAGTAAAACATGGTTTTAAATTTTCTCCTTCAACTTAATATTCATACTCAGAAGATCACTGAAGGAAATTATTTCTGGAATTGTTTCTGTACAAGAATCTTATATAATTCTTTGATAGTTTTAACCACAAAGGTAACTTAGTTCAATGATACTCTGGTTACCAATATCAAGTGAAACCTAAAACAAGAAGACATGATATCTGAATACATTCAGCAGCATCATGGAGGATGTCCTAAATAGTGTCCAAATGAAAGAGGGATTCTCTATAAATGGAGCTAGCAGTCTTTCAGTCTCTTCTGTTTGTGAATGATATTGTTTTCATTCATTCAACAAAAGTATTACATGGCTGCAATGGGCCAGATACTCTGGGGGTAGAAAATAAAGAGTGAAAAATAAAACACATTAAGTCCTTAACATGAAGTCCTTTACATTCTAGTGGGGCAACCACCATGTACTTACATAATCAAATACAAAGTACTACCAGTAGTAGAAAGGGGACTCTAGGAACTGGAAGGATCAAGGAGTCATCAAGTCCTTAAGGGTATCTTCAATGAGAAATATAACCACTCAAAAGAGCCTGAGTGACAGTCCACACAGAAAAACTAAATGGATGAAAAATGCCTGTTCTTTAGACTTGTACTTGGATGACCAGTCCATTGACTACATAAATATAGTTGGATCCAGAAGTGAATAGGAGAAAAAGAACCAGGAATATTGCATTTGGCAAACTGCACAGTCCTTTCAATGATCTCAAACTTATCTTTGATGGAACAACCCATCTTTTCTTTAAAAAAAATGTATTGATACATTTTACTTTAATAGCCACATCTTAATAAATCTGCCTCCTCCCACAACTCCATTACAAAGTACGTTTTCCAAAAAACTGATTGTCGAAAATTAGCCAATACTCAAATATTTGTTAAATACCTAGTAGAGAGAAGTTTTATGATGTTTTTTAAATTGAAAGTATAGTAATAACATTAACCATTGTAACTCACTGCACTTTTGTAACGTCTCCAACTTGACTTTATTTATTTTATTGACTTTATTGCTGAAGTCCTTGTCTATTTTTTTTAATTTTCCTTTTTTTTTGAACTTAATAAATAAAACAATCATTTTCATAACAAAGTGGAATAGAAAAAAAAAGGATTATACCGGAAACTGTAAATTTATGACATACAACTTATTCCTTTTAAATATACAAGATTATAATTTAATTTTCTATCTTTTTACCTTGCCTCCCAGAGGGCTACCATTAGACACAAATATGTATGTATATGTCAGTTCTTTCCTTGGATGCAGATAGTGTCTTCCTTCATAGAACCTTTGTAGTTATTTTGAGTAACCTTGTTTATTTTCTTTTGACTCTGCTTTCTTCTCTTCTCTTACCAATTACAAGTCTTCCCATATTTCTCTGAATTCTTCATATTCATCATTCATCATTCCTTATAATGAAGTAACATCCAGTTGTATTCATATATAATAATTTGTTCAACTATTATTCATTTATTGGGTACATAATTAGTTCCCGAATTCTTGTTATTATAAATAATGATTCTATGAACACTTCTGAGCATTTTGTCTTTTCTTGCTGCCAATAATATCCTTGGGATATAGTCTTAGTAGTTGGACTTTCGAGCCAAAGGGTATAAAAATTTTAACTTTCCCTGAATAATTTCAAATCATTTTCCCATACATTTAAATTATTTTATAGTTCTACTAGTAGTGATTTCATATTCCTTTCTTCCCACAGCCTCTCCAAAAACAGGCTTTCTTGTTTCTTTGCATCTTGGCTATCTTTATGGATGTGACATGATAGTTCAGTGTTACCTTAATTGATATTTCTGTAATTATTGATGATTTTGAACATCTTTTATGTGGTTGAGTTTAAATTTCTCTTTTTGAAAACTGTTCATATCCATGGACCACTGGATTGTTGTTGTCGTTGTTTGGTTCTTTCAGTCATGTCTGACTGTTTGTGACCCCACTTGGGATTTTCTTGGCAAAGATATTGGAGTGGTTTGCCATTTCCTTCTCCAGCTCATTTTACATGTAAGGAAACGGAGACAAACAGGGTTAAGTGACTTGCCCAGGGTCACATAGCTAATAAGTGTCTGAGGCCAGAATTGGACTCAGGAAGATGAGTCTTCCTGACTCGAAGCCCAGCACTTTATCTACTGCACAACCTAGCTACCCCCTACTTTTCTATTGGAGAATAACCATATATTTATGTTACATCTCTATAGATTTTGGATGTCAGGCTTTTATCAGAATTAGCTAATGTAAAGATCTCTCCCCTCATCTTTATCTATTGTAGTAGGTACATGGATTTTATTTTTGTAAAATCATAATTTTAATTTTATATAATCCAAGTTGTCTATTTTGCCTTTTGTGATATATTTTGTTTTCTATGAACTGAATCTTCTCAACACTACTATTCTCTGGTGATTCTATATGACTGTGTATCATGGAATTAAACAATTTCTAAAGGTTCAAAATTTCAGGTGACCCAAAGGGTAATGAATGGAGAGAGAAGCATGATAGGTTAAGGGAAACATATATTCAGTGATGATTTGCACACAAGAAGATGTGTAAAAGAAATGCAAATACATGAAGCAGCTATGATTTGTCAGTGTAAGAAAACTAGTCAATGACAGTAATAAGAATAATAATTATAATAACTTGCAAGTATATCCTGGAGAATTTCCTGAGACACATAAGAAATAAGTGAATTCCTCAGTATCACATAGCTAATAATTATATGAGATAGGATTTAAACCCATGTCTTCTCAACTCCAGGCTCAACTATCAACTACACTACCTTGCCTGTTGGCATATGAGAGATAGCTTGGCAGAGTAGATTATCTGACATAAGAGTAAGCATTCAAATTCCACATCAGTGATGGACAGAGTAATCCTGGACAAGCCATGTAACTACTTGGAGCCCCATTTTCCACATATGAGGATAACAGTACTTAGAGTACCAACATCACAAGGTTGTTGTGAGCCATGAGTGAGATGTTTGTAAAACAACTTTAAAGTTATATAGAAATGTCAGTTATTACTGATTCAAATAGGTTTAAGTAAACTGATGATGTACATGGTGAATTCTAGTATTCTTGATTCCCCAGTCAATTGTTGGACTAGGAAGATGTATTTCAATCGTCTATGAAATATTTGATGAAAATATTTTCATCAAGGGTACTATTGATGTGTATGTAGGTCATGATCATAAAAATATTTTATGTTTTTGTTGATAAATTTTCTTTTGAAACATCATTCAAACCTAATATAGTTTAGTCTCTGACAATGTACAATCCCTGAAAATAAATATGAGTCATTATGAATAATAGCGCATGCCATCAACTTTCACATTGTATGGCTTCTCAAAGAGTAAAAATGTATGATTAAAAATTTTAAATTAGTATAAATCTTGTTTGTTGATTATCTATGTTTTGCTGCTTTTAAAAATTCTTTTATATTTTTGTTCTTTAGTCATATAGTCATGTCTGACTTTTTGTGACCCCATTTGGGCTTTTCTTGGCAAAGATACTGGAGTGGTTTGTCATTTTCTTCTCCAGTTCATTTTACAGATGAGGAAATTAAGACAAACAGGGTTAAGGGACTTGCCCAGGGTCACACAGCTAGTGTCTGAGACTGCATTGGAACTTGGTTCTTCCTGACTCCAGGCATGATACTCTATCCATTGTACCATCTAGCTGTCCTTCTCTTATATACTCAGATTCATGATATATATATATATATATAGTCCTGTTTTCTTCACTCTACCTTACTTCATATAAGCTCATGAAGATTTTCTATAAGTTAGAAATCTTATTGGTTGGTAGTCTTGCTTATAATACCATGTACGCTTTTTTTTGGTGGTTGTTGCCATTATAGAATCTTGTCCTCTTTTATATGAAAATCATTTCCTTAGTATCTTTAAAATTATGTAATTCCCAGCATAAACTTCTTCTTTTTGTATTTGTCCCGTCCAACTGTTCTTCTTTACTTTTAGATATTTTAAGGTAAACATGAAGGCATACAAGAATATTCAATCTGATGGCCTGAATCTTTTCAGTTGAGTTAAAAAACAAAAACAACAACCCAGAAAATTTATGAACAGGAATTGTTTTTCTAATCCACTTTTCAAAAGTTAATGATACAATAATAATTTATTCTCGGTCCCATGAACACCGTGATCTAGTGATATTGGCTTTCTTGCTATTACCCAGACAAGACAGTCCAGCTACCAACTCTGGGATTTTCACTGACTGTCCTCCATGCTTAGAACTGTCCCCTATTCTTCTCTGCCTTTTAGCTTTCCTTGCCTCTTTCAAGTCTCAGCTAAAATACCCCCTCTGTAAGAAGCTGTTCCCACTTAATCTTCCTTCCATCTGAACCTCTCCAAATTTTCCTGTGTATATCATGTTTATACAGATGCACACATAGATACATATGCACACACATGCATATATGTATATATACATACACAATACGTATATGTCTGTCTATCTATATCTTGTTTGCATGTTATCTCCTCCATTAGACTGTAAGGTCCTTGAGAGAAGGGACTATTTTTTGCCTTTGCATCCCTTGGGTTTAGCACAGTGCCTGGCACACAGTAGGCAGTTAATAAATGCTTGTTTATTTGATTTGACAACCCAAAGAATAACAAGGTGCATATATGAAAATAAAGGATTTTTTTTTAGTGTTTGTCACTCATACTAATGGAAGCACAGTCCAGTATTTTTACTTGGTTTAGCCCCTCATCCATTGGCCAAGGGGCTGTAGCTGTCAAACAAGCATCATTCCCTATGACCCTCTTCTCACCCCCCCCAAAATCCCCACACTCTGGTTTTGAGAATAGTGACATCAAAACAAGTTTGTGAGGTTAAACAGTTAACAGATCATCACATCATCTGAGAACATGATGTCTGCTTGGTTTGTGCTAAAGTACCAAGCAAGGAATGTCTAAACCACTGTCTGTACTGAAGATACATGGCTCTGGCGAGAAGGACTGTATCATCATTAATTCTGCCCTTTTCTAGACTGACTTTTTCTCAGAGAATGTTTCAAGGTCTCTGTGAAAACGATTCATGCTGCCACAGTACATCTCTTTGTCATGCATATAAATTAGATGAAGATCCAGTGCCACCTTCACCACTTTTTGATTCTTCAAGAAGCACTCATTTAAAAAGTTTCATGTACTGGCAAACATTGGGTTGAAGAGGTCAGCAGGATGTGGAAACCTATTTTGAGGCTTTTTGCATCATCACAGGATTCCACTGTTTGTTAGTTGCATGAAGAGGTGGTGATTTCTAGTTTTAAAAAAATTAGATATTTTTGATTGTTGGTTATGGCAAATTTAATGGTGCATTCACAGTTTTCTACATTAATTTATATATTTTGGAATGGCTATGAAAATGGAAGTTATTAAGTATATATATATATATATTTTTTTTTCCACAACTGGAAACTGGCAAATATGAGAAGAATTTATTTCTTTTTGATGGTATACTTACTAGCTATGTGACCCTGGGAAGACACTTAGCCTCTGCCTCAGTTTCCCCATCTAAAATAGGAATGATAACAGTAGCTAACTCCCAGGGTTGCTGTGAAGATAAAATGAGATAACTGTAAAGCACTTAGCACAGTGTCTGTCACTTAGTAAGCACCACATAAATACCAGTTATTATTATATTTTAAAACACCAACAAAAAGGAAGGTGCATACATTTTATTTTCTGCATAATTGCAGTGGATTTTTATATTATTAGTCTGTAAGAATCAGATTTCAGCTTCTATGAATACAAAGTGTGGAGAAAAGTCAGGAGGTCTTTTTTAGATGAAACAAGAGACAGCCTTTAAAAACCTGGAATGCTAAAGCCCTTTACTGAAAACATGTCAGGGCATGCCTGTTTGGGAAGCTTTCAAGTGCTTTAGGCTCAAACCTCTACATATGTACTTTTCAAGTTATTTTCTCTTAGCCAAGCATCCTGTTGATGGTATTTGTGTTTTTGGCTTTTAATTCAACTCCCTCAGTTCCAAGTAAAATTGAAAAAAAAACCCCATCATTCTTTGTTTCCACATCTTAAACAAAGTAAAGCATTGAGCAGAATTTTTACTTATGGTACACACCCGGCATCTACTGTCTTTGTAGGAATTCCAAACAAAAGAAATTTTAAAGAAAGAAACTTTAAAACTAGTCATGGTTTGGAATGTCAGGTTCTTCAGGCCTTCTCCTGCTTGACTCTAGGGTAATACCAGCAAATCAAAGAATGCAAATTTAATTACAATTTTTTTTTTCTTTTTGGAGGGGTGAAGGTAGGGTAATTGGGGTTAAGTGACTTGCCCAAGGTCACATGAAATTTAATTACAATTGAAAGCAGTCATTAGTAGATAGAGTGTTTGACCTGGATGGAGTCAGGAAAACCTGGGTTCAAATGGTGCCTCAGATGGTTTCTAGCTGTGACACCCTGACCAAGTTGCTTAACCTCTCCAATCCATTTTGTCATCTATAGAATGAAAAGATAAAAATAGCAACTATCTCCCAACATCATTTTGAAGAGCAATTATTTGCAGGTAAAATACTTTGCAAACTTTAAATGCTATAGAAATGTTTTTCTGTTTGTTTTTTTTATTAAGGGTCTAGTAACATTCCAGTATTAGCTTAAGTTTTGTTTTCTCCTTCTGGAGAGCTCTTTGTACAAGCAGAACATATCCACCTGAGCCAAGGAAGTAAGGAAAAGAAAAAAAAAATCCCTCTTGTCTCACCTCAAAGAGGTGAGTGTTGATTTATAGGTGAATTCTCCCACTCTATGGAAAACTTCCCTTGGTAGTAGTTTAGGCTAATTATTATACCATTCAAAGTGGGCACAGTTAAATTTGATTGCCTATCACGTGAGTCAAAGAATCCATTATCTATGTTTATCCCCTGAAGGAAGCAGATTCCTAACAAATTAGGCCCCGATAGGAAGTGAGGATTTAGAACTGGGAGGGACCTTAATAATCCATCTGGTCCAGCCCCCTCATTTTATAGATGAGGAAACTCAGGTCCAAGATAGTTGCCTGGGGTGACAGGAATGAGATACAAGATTTATGCCTGGGACTCCAAATCCAGGACTTTGCCTTTGCTGTTAGTATTAGCAGCATTCCCACATTCCCTGCAGGGGCCAAAAATAGAGAAATACACATTCAGAAGGTTGTTTTGTTTTGCTTTGTTTTTTTTTTTTTTTTTAAAGAACCAGCTATTCATGACATTTAACTTTTTGGAAATTCTTTTGGATTGTCTATTTTATTGGGTATTTTCCAATGGAGCTACATAGATAACAAGAAACTATCCCAGGAGAAATCTAGCAGGACAATCATAGCAAAGCAAAAGTCATTAAAAAAAAACAAACAACACAAACCCTTTCCTTCCTTTCCCAGAAAAAGAGCACAATTTGTAAATCTTTTTTTTTTTTAAGGTCATGTTATATAAAGTTTGATTTTTTTTTCCTAGTTGTAACCAATCAAGTTGGTCTTGGGAAAGGAGCTGGATTCTCACTTTACGTTTTCCTTAGGTGCTATAATTTAACTACTTCTATGTCAGAGTTTCAACGCCTCGGACTGAACCCTGCTGTTTCTAAAGTAAGAACAGTAATCCTCATGTAAAATTGTAGTATTGCTGCCCTAGGCAGCAGATGGTGTTATTAAATACACAGGCAAAGTCTAAGGTCATAATGCACTAACAATTAACCAGAAATACGATCTGTCACAGTCATTTAATGGGTAACTTAGTAGATATATACCACTTGTATGACTGTGTATATAACTAGAAGGCATATAGCAATACCCCTAGAGTGATCACATAGGGGGCATAGAAATGTCACAGCAGTATTCTTGTGTGAAAGCAATGTACCAGAAAGTGAAAATCAATTTGATTTTCTCATAAGATTTTTTTTCTTTCTTTTACCAACTTTCAAATTGGCTCTACCAACTCAGAGTATGCAATTTCTCACAATCATTTAACTTAATTTGTGGAATTTTTGAACTGGCTATTGTGCACTAATCTCCCCAAACTCATGTGATTAGAAGCCCAGATTTTCTACTCCTTGGCTTTGATGAGACCTCTCTGTGATTAGGCACCATCACAGGCTCAGATGTGACTCCTGAAGGTTCTATAGTTTGGATTTAAAGAAGAATAGAGAAAAAAATTTCATAGGATATGAAGGAACTTTAGAGATCATCTAGTCCCTGCCCTATCTATCTGTCTGTCTATCTGTCTATCTAATCTAATCTATCTATCTATCTATCTATCTATCTATCTATCTATCTATCTATCTATCTATCTATCTGTCTGTCTGTCTGTCTGTCTGTCTGTCTGTCTGTCTGACTATCTATCTATCTATCTGTCTGTCTATCTATCTGTCTATCTATCTATCTGTCTGTCTGTCTATCTATCTATCTGTCTGTCTGTCTATCTATCTATCTATCATCTGTCTGTCTATCTATCTATCTGTCTATCTATCTATGTATCTATGTATCTATCTATCTATCTATCTATCTATCTATCTATCTATCTATCTATCTATGTATCTATCTATCTATCTGTCTATCTGTCTGTCTGTCTGTCTATCTATCTATCTGTCTGTCTGTCTATCTATCTGTCTATCTGTCTATCCATTCCTATCTATCCATCTATTTGTGCATGTATGTATTTGTGTGTGTGTGTATATGTATGTGTTCACGTTTTCCAATTTTCTTATTTAAAGATGAGGAAACATGGGCCTAGAGGAGATGAAGTGATTCGTCCAAGGTCACACAGGCAGTAAATTGAAGAACAAGGTCTTTTGCTTCTCAATCTGGTACTCTTTCTGCTGTGCTAGGCTTCCTTCCTAGAAGCACAAGACAGAAGAAAAACGTCCAGGGTGGATTTGGGGTCAGGAGAACTGAATTGGAATCCTGGCTCTGTCACCTGTGTGACCACGAACAAGTTCCTTAGCCTTTCTGGTGCCTAGTTTACTCATCTTGAAATGATAGAGTTGGATTAGATTGTGGGGTTATGGATGTAGAGAAGAAGGGGATCTTTGAGGTAATCTAATCTAGTCTAATCTCCTCTTTTAACAATTGAGGAAACTGAGGCTCAGAAAGGTTAAAGTAGCTTGCCCTGAATTATATAGGTAGTAAAATGCAGAACTGGGATTTGGCACTAATCCTCTAACCTAGCAAAATGTATACTGGGGGCTATGACTTCATTAGCTGAGACTAATATCAAATTGTGTTGTTGCTTAGTCATTTTTCAGTTGTGTCTGACTCTTAGTGACCCCATTTGAAGTTTTCTTGGCAAAGATACTGGAATGGTTTGCCATTTTCTTCTCCAGTTCATTTTACAGATGAGGAAAGTGAGGCAAATAGGATTACGTGACTTACCCAGGGTTATCCAGGTAGTAAGTGTCTATGGTCAGATTTGAACTCAGGTCCTCTTGACTCCAGGCCTGAAGCTCTATCCACTATACCATCTAATCTTCCTGATATCAAATAGACCAAACAAAGAAACAGAAAGCCTCTTCTGTAAAAGATAAACTAACCTTAGTGTCCAAAGTAGAAGGGAAAAGATGAAAAATGAAAATAGGGTCTGACCAACCAGTTAACTAGCACTTATTAAATATCTAGTATGAGCCAAGCACTGGGGATACAAAAAAAGGTAAAAGGCAGTCCATGTTTTCATGGTGTTCATAATCTAATCTAGGAGGCAAAATGCAGGCAACTCTATGGAAACAAGATATAGACAAGATAAATTGGAGATGAGGAAAAGAGGGAAAGGACGAGCATTAAGGAGGATCAGGAAAGGCATCTCTTAGAACGTGGAACTTTAGCTGAGATCTGAAGGAGACTAGGGAAGTTAGGAAGCAGAGATGAAGAGGGAAAGAGTTCCAAGCATGGAGGACAACATGTGAAAGTTCTTGGAGTCAGGAGATAAGAGTGTTGTGAGTTCTGAGAAACAGTGGCATTCCCTCCCAACCTGTTCTTAAATTTATTCTCCTTTGGTTTTTTGGTGAATTTGAATCATAAGGATATAAAAACTGAGCAATTGTGCCTAATTTCTTTTATTTATATATGCCTCTTTAAAATTCCCATGCTCTGAATTGGACAAAGAAAGAGTAACTCATCCAGATATGGACTGTTGAATATACATTTTGAGCCTTTCAGTCACAGGCTCAAGTAGCTCGATTTTCAATGTAGCTAGGATTCCTCCTGAATTTCAAGCGATCCTCAGAAAAGTTGGTTGGGTATACTTAGACTGAATGAATGAGAACTTTTTGGAGTTCAGAATGTTGCTGGAGAGCCAGCTGAAAAAACATGGCAGCAGAAGCGGAAAGAGCATCTTATGACCAAGAGCGAAAAAAGTGTCTGAAGGTTCAAGGCAGCAGTACAACTCAAGATCTTACTGAGCATGATGAATGTTCTTATTTCTAGGACTCCCTCCAACATACTTGGACACTATCCAGTACTTCATCCTTAGGTGCCCCGTGGGATGGTGTAGACCAAAGAAGAGTTCATACTACATCTTATATCCAAGAAGAAGTTTCCAAACTTGTGTCTCTCCCATTTCTCTGATGGAGAGGATTCAGATCATTCCCAGACCATGTGACATTGGTGCTTATTTATGTTGAAAGAAAACAAAGTTTGCAAATTATTTTGAGCAGTTTGTTTTATTATAGTTAGGTATGTAGGAGGCAAAACGAGTACAGCTAAATTCCAGTCTTAACCACAAATAAATTTCCAAGAGACCTACATATATTCTTGGGCATAGCATATTTGGACTACACGTGCGTGTGTGCACGCACACACACACACACACACACACACGCCAGGAGGAGCTCAGGGAATGAAGCCAATGAGTCTTACTGGACTATGGCAGCCTCTGAAGGTTTACCAAAGGAGTATGTCTGTAATAATATCTTCATGCATGGCATTGATGTTTCCAGCTCTTCCTTGCCCAGTATAATTTTAAAAATAATGTCAGGGGACATTTGTGAATGTGGTTGGTTTTTCCACACTGTGGAAATGTGGGGAATGTTAATTCTCCATTATAAATACCTTTTATTATTGAGAGGTATTTATATCCATATATCTAACATCCAGTGACTACAAGTGCAGGTGTAGCCGGCTTTAAGATAACTTGTCCTACAATATTCTGAACTTGAGTAACATTTAAGTTAAATAACATTATTTATTCACATTGCCAAAGATTTCTTTACTAAACAAAATATAGGATTCACCACAAAATTCATTTAAATAACAAGTTGTCCTAATGTATTTTAAACCAAATTAACTTTAGAAGTTAATCATATATAATAAATATATATATATAAACATAAAATAAACATACTTTTTAGAGGCACATCTATTGTATAAAACAAAATGTGGCACTTAAGTCCTTGTACTTAGATAGAAATGACAATGTCTATAGAGAAGCCATCAATATTACTATCATTTCTCTTCAAAAGATATTTCTATTTTATAGACTCTTCAGTTTCTAAAAGATGTATTTTACCACTATTCTCTGTAAGCTACAGTAGTAGATGAAGCAGCAATTACTGGAATAACAAAAATCAGGGTGCAACTTAATTACCCAATCATTATGACCAATTATCTCTCTGACTTTTCCTATATTCTTATATGCACATTTCTAAAGTATGTATTTTTATTTCTGGGCACAGGAGGTTCAGAGGGTCAGTTTCGATCAAAATTGTTAAAGGTATGTCCCTTAACTTCTTTGCTTGTCTATGAAAAAGCAAATTATAACCTTGTACGTTCAGGTTGTGTTTTCCTTTCTAAAAGCACACAGCAAAAATCTGAATGTCCATTCTAGCCTATATTTTATGTAAAGTGGTAAGTTTGATCTTTTCATGTCAGAAGAGTCTATCTGTTGCATTCTCTTGGGCAAAGAAAAGTGCATCCAGGACTATTCCTGACTATTGACAGGAAGATTTCAAAAACCATTTTTTTTTTAGCTATAACTAAGGGAAAGGAAGCATTTATCCCCACTAAAGTATACTGTAACCCTGCAAATTCTAGGGAGAGTCTGTGTGCTTAATCTTTAGTGTGCCAGGAATGAATCTGTAAAAAAACTTGCTAAGGAATGAGTCACATAAAGGTGTTAATGGATGTGCAGTGTCAGTTAAGTGTTGACAAGGTATTAGCAAAAAGAGGAGGAAATCCCAGCTCCAGGAGAAACCCAACTCTTCCAAGGAGTCTTTTTTGATCCCTCTTCTTCTCTATAAGTAACCCCGCTCCCCCTCCCCATTATTATCTTCAGGTTTTACCTCTCCTTTTTGCTTTTCACATTCTCAGGTTGCAGTCCTTTGCTTACCCATCTCCCTACTAGGTTGTAAGTTCTTGGAGGGCAGGGATTGTTGAATTGAGTTCCGTTGATATATAATGAGCTGGTCTTAGGGAGGAGACATGGTTCAAAGAGGGAGAAGAGAAGCCTGGGTAGAATGGAGATCAGTGAGCAGAGTGACAGGTAGGAGGGGGCCACCATCAGAGGAGAACAAGTGAGGACTTAGGCCCAACTTGGTAGCTACATTATGTGAAACCTGGATGAGATTAATGGACTGGGGAGATGCTCCATCCTGAGGAAAATTCCTTCCAGCTAGAATCAGAAAGTCAATGTTCAGAGCTAGAGGCATTCCTTTGGAAGCATGCATTTGGGGAACATGGGCAGGGGTTCATAGTAAGCCATTTGTGGGTTTTCCTATGTTTTCCTTTCCATATTTTTTGTTGTAATAAAACTGCCTTTGATATATTGCAGCTGGAATACTTACAAGGGAGAAGCTGGGCAGGCAAGGACAAGGGTGTTTTCTGCTTTTTTTTTTTTAAACCAAGATTGTGGACTGAGTATCTGAGCCAATAAATAGTCCCGTTCTGCTATAGTGGGTTTCAGAATAAGAACTCTGGAAGCTTTCCCCACCCTCTCTTTCTTTGAGTGGAGCCACATGAGAGCAGAATAGTCAGGCTAGAGAATTGTTATGATATCTCTGCTTGGCAGCTCTCTCCTTGGCACAGACTACCAACTTTTAGGGGCTGCCTCATTCCATTCCCCAACTTAGACAGTGGCTGTGCAGAAGGTCATGACCACACAGAAGTGGGCAAGGTATTCATGCTGTGCAAGCAGTGCTAATTCTCCCTCACTAACTTTATTTCTGAGTAAACTTGGACAAATCGGTTCATACCCAGCTCTGGTCCTTAAACACACCATGATCTTAGGTCTCTCAACCATAAGTTTTCTTATATATAAGCTTATGAAGTTGGACAAGTGAGCTCTAAAATCTCTTCCAGGTCTAAATCTATGATCCAATGATCTTAGGCAGCTAGGTAGGCACCATGGAAGGACCACTGAGTCTGGAATCTGGAGTTCAAATCTGGCTTCAGGTAATCACTAGCTGTGTGATGATAGGCAAGTCACTTAAGCACTGCCTGCTTCAATTTCCTCAACTGTAAAATGGGAATACACTAGCACCTGTTCTTAGGGTTGTCATAAGGATCAAATAAAATAATATTTGTGAAGTGTCTAGTATAGTGTTTAGCACATAGCAGATGCTTAATACATTCTCCCCTTCCTTCTTTCCTTTTTCCCTTCCTTATTTCTTCCCTCCTCTTCCTTCCTTCCTTCTTTTTTCTCCTCTTTCCCTCCCTCTCTCTTTACCTTTCTTCCTTCTTTTTTTCCTCTTTACCTCCCTTCCTCCCTCCCTCCCTCCCTTCCATCCTTCCTTCCTTCCTTAATTATCTCAATTTCATTCTTCAAATCTTTCCCTTCATAGGGAGGTGCCATTCACAGAAATCACAGACTCTTAAAGGTGGAAGGGGCCTTAGAGATGATCTGGTCCAACCCTTCCCTGAATCATTATACTCCCTAGAGTTATCAACCCTTCTACCACTTATAATTAAGATCTCACATTTGATTTTAGTGGACAATTCAGACTGTCAAGTAGTGATCCCTCAAAATCTGTCACTTTATAGAAGTTATTTCTAAAGATCTCTTTGGATTTCCTTTTTGACCAAATCCAATGACTTCTTTGATAATTCTTTCAGGATTCTCCTCTGACCTTGGATGTCTCTTTATGGGTATTTTTTTTCTCTCCTTGGTTCTTGAGGATCTAGATAATCTTGTACTACAAGTTCTTTCTATGATCCTTCTGGATCCTACCCCTCCCCTCTAATAGTGGATTAGCTTCAGAAATAAGTAACAAGTCTATTTCAATTTTTTTCCCTGTGGGAAATCATTCTTTACTCCTTCTATATAATCTCTGCTCCAACCAAGCAAATCTCCTAAACTTTCCTTGCCTCTGCTTTTCTCCTCTTAGACCTTTCCATTTTTCTCAGCAAAATTCCAGTGCAAGATGGGTTGGAAAGATCGTGGGTGCATAATTCTGCCTTGCCACTATGTCCTAATGTCGTCTAGGTCTTATCATCTGCCCTGCTTCTATACCCTTCTAACCCTCATCATCTGGTCTATTGGTATAGCCTGAGGGACCTTGAGCCTTGCTATCCAACCCTCCAATGCAAGGACTTAGGACTTCCAGGCTTTCCCACCCATCCTGCACTGGAATTTTTGTTTCTATGTCGGCTCCCCTAATTAGAGGGTGAGCTTCTTCATAGCAGGTGCTGCCTTGCTTTTTCTCTTCATACTCTTAACACAGTTCTTGGCACATGGTAAGTCCTTAACAAATGCTTTTTCTTTCTTTATTCATTCATTCTAGACTGAGAAGTTAGCATCCAAATGTGGTAGTTTCTCTCTCAATGATGATGAAAGCACAGCATGATAGAAATGTTGACAAATTTGCTCTTTTTTATGACTACCAATCTTACACTAGTTTCATATTTGGGATATTTAACTCTTGGGATGATGTGACTCATTTAGGTCTCATTCCAATCTTTCTGTAGATTTATTTTCACTTCTGCCAGTATTCACTAATTTTTAGGGCAGTGTTGCTTATAATCTTCAACTCAGTAAGCATTTATGAAGGAATTATGCTAGGCATTAGGATATAAAGACAGAAAAAATAAGTTCCTGTCTTCAAAGAATTTCTATTCTATTGGAAATTATAATAAATAAATCAATAAATAAACATGTTAAAACAAATACACAAAAACCATAGAAGGATCAGTTAATCAACCAAAAAGTATTTATTAAAGGGTAGTTTTGTGTCAAGTGCTGTGTTAAACCTAGGAATACAAGGAAAGATAAAAACATGGTCCCATAAAGCTGACATTTTAATGAGGAAAACAACATGCAAAAAATTGGTGCATATGAGATACCTACAGGCTAAATGGAAGGTGATTTCAGAGGGAAGGTACTGGGGATAGGAGTGATGGAAGAGGAAGATATTATACAGAAGGTGGCTTTGAGGTGGGTCTTGGGGAAAGCCAGAAGATGCAAGCGAGGAAGAAGAGCATTCCAGGCCAGGTGGACAGCCAATGAAAATGCATGGAGTCAAGAGAAGGAATGCAGTGTCTGAGGAACCTCTAGAAGGTCTGGAATCCCTGCATCATAGAGTATGTAGAGGGGGTAAAGTGTAAGAAGGCTAGAAAAGTAGGAAAGAGTTAGGGTGTGAAGGGCTTTAAAAACCAAGCAGCAGGTCATGGTGGCAGGCACACGTCATCCTTGCTACTGGGGATCCTGAGCTGGAGGATTGCTTGAGTTCAGGAAATCTAAGACAGTTGAAGCTGATCAGGTATCCACAATAAGTCCAGCACGAATCTAACGATCCCCTGTGATTGTGAGAGCCATCAGACTGCCTAAGGATGACTGATTTGGCACAGATCTGAAACAATCAGGTTGAAATTTTCATGTCAATCATCAGTGGAATTGGACCCATAAGTGGCCTCTGTACTTCCAGACTTAAGAAAGATAGGTTGACCATATCGCAAAAAAAAAAAAAAAAGTAAATCACTGGATTTTATATTTGATCCTGGAAGTCATAGGGAGTTTCTGAAGTTTACTGAGTTGGGGGGAGGGTGGCATGGTTGAACCTGCATTTTAGGAAGATTAGGAAAAGCTCTTCTGGACATGACACATGAGCTGAGCCTTGAAGGAGGCCAGGGGCTCCATTTTTAAGTAGTTAGATTTTTAACATTACTTTCATTTCCAAATGGTTGGTTGGTTGGTTGTTCTTCATTCTTGAAGAGGATCAAAATGACATTGCTGTGCTAGAGTCAAGTTAGAGTGTGTCCAACTATGACTAATCAGACCAATATATATCCTTTCAAAATATATCCAGAGAACTGTTCCTTATAACAAAGAGTATTTTTAAGGTTCAGCAAAAGGAACCAATATATTAGCTGAATTTGAAATATTCCAAATTGAATATTGAAATTGAAAAACTGAGTACAAACTATTCCAATCTCATAGTCCTTCACCCCTGCAGAGAAAGAAGGGAAGCCCATTTTCTTATCTCTTCTTTAGGGCAAAGAAAGTTAAAAATTCTAAATTATAGAGAGGCGTAGGAATTGCATTCCAGATATAGGGGAATGTCATGTACCAGAAACACCAAATAGGGACAGTTTATCTGGGATGTATGATGTTTAGAAGGGATTAAAATTATTTAAGTCTAGAAAAGAAGCCTGGGACTGGATTGTGAAAGATTTTTAAAATGCCAGGCAAAGGAGATGACATTCTATCCTAAGGGAAATAGGGAGCCACGGAAGATTCTTTAATGTGAAAATTGCATCATTACACCTGTGCTTTACAAAGTTTAATTTGGCAATTATGGGTAGGATAGATCAGAGAAGAGAGATTGGAAACTGGGACTACAGTTCAGAGTTATTGCAGTAGTACAGGAGAGAGCTGATGAAGACCTGAGCAAGAGGGGTGGCCATGTCAGTGGGAAAAGAGGGAACAGATGAGAGGGATGATCTGCAGGTAGTATAAAAATTGATGAGATATTTGGATGGTGGGGGTGATGGAGGGGGAAGAGTAGAGGATAAGAATAATAATAATAAATAATAGCTCACATCTACATAGCACTTTATAGTTTTCAAAGTATTGTGAATTTACTCTTTTTTGAGCTAAGGAGATAATTAGAGCTAACCCAAAGTGGGATGGGCTGCCTCAAGGGCAGGTTTATTCCCTTCCTTGGAGATCCACAGGCAGAAGCTAGATGACCACTTATTCATAACACTTGTATGTTATGGTGTGGATTCCATTTGTGTATGGGTTGGATTAGATGACCACCAAGGTCCCTTTTAGGTCTTTAACTCCCCAATTCTTTGATTCTATGATCTTGAGGATGCTCCCTGGGTTGTAACCCTGGACAACTGGAATAATGATGATGACTTCAACAGAAACAGTGAAATTTGGAGGAAGGATGGGTTTAGATAAGGAGATAATGAATACCAATTGGTGATGTTTTATAGAGGAATTTATGTTTCAAATAAGTATTTGCTTTTGTTGCCACCTCTCTCCTCTTGGAAAGATTAAATGTTCACTCCAGTAATTTGGTGGCCCTTCTAGCCTCCTCATTGTGGCAACTTTTACATTTTTTCCATATTCTGCACCTTACCAAATTCTAGAGAAAGGGTTCTTTATCTTTTGTATATCATGGACCCCTTTGGCATTCTAAAGAAGTCTTTAGACCCCTTTTCAAAACAATTAAAATGCATAAACAGAACATAAAATTACAAAAGCAACTAGTTGTAGAGAAATGCAATCATGAAAATATTATTTTGAAGAGTAAGTTTGTAGATTTCAGCTTAGGAGTGCCTATTCTAGGACCCCCTAAAAATGGCACAATTGAAAATTTAATATTTGCTACTGATAATGATGAGGAAAGTGGAAAGGGTGAAAAATTAGCTCTACCTTATCAGCAATCTACTTTTTCATTGTAAATTTTACATCTAGAAATTCATATAATTCCTGATTTTTTTTAAAAAAATGAACCAGCTTCTTAACTTCTGTTATTTTTTTCTATTAAAAACCTCATTAGGAGAGAAATATAAAATTATGTAGTAGATAAGTAAATTCTATTCAAATAGAAGGATTGAGAAAAATAATGCATTCAAATGTGAATTTAGAAAAAGGAATTTCTTAATGAATGATTTTCTGTAGTGTGTAATCATTGACCCTATGTTTCTGACTTAGAGATATCTCTACCACAAAATGTTGTCGTTTGATTTTTGCTGTATCTGCCTCCATTCTCCCTCCTCTCCTTACTTCAGCCCATCCACTTCTATATCTAAACAATAAAAATTTTTCTTCATGACATCAATTTAAAAAATTTAAGTGAAACATTTCAAAAGAATGTTTTAAGAATTGCAAATACTCATGAAATAATTGGAGACACTATTGGTTACTGCAAAAAGAAGTTGAGAATCACTTTTGTCACAGCTTTATCTCTTCTAAGTTTTATAAAATGCTCCTCAATGGATAGAAAATGACAAATATCACTCGCTAACTTTATTGTAATTCATGGATAGGTAGGATCATTGTTAATATAATGCAGATTAAGTAGAAAGTCAGCTTCTCATGTACTGTTATGGAGTACATGTGTATTTCTAACAAAGTTTTGTTGTTTTGATGAAGGATAATGTTAATGTTTTCTGTTGTGTTTTCTTTGAACTCTTACTGTCTCCTTCATACTAGTCAGTGTTTGCTTTTGTGATTATTATGGTTTCTAACCTTGGTTTGATTGTAATTAGAGGAGGGAGGGAAGATTTTATACTTTATACAGTTACATGTCAGGAACTCAGTAAACCAAATATGTTTTACATTAAGTACCAAAACTTTGAAACAGAAGAGGAAGGTGGCAATGGGAAACTGACATTATAGTTCTTTTCTACCAAATAGAAGCATTTATTTTTGAAAATATATAATTTTTTAAACTTTCCCTTTCTCATTTACCAGTGTCATAACTGCTATAATCTTAATTCTTTAAACTAAGTAAATATTTGCTCTTTATTTATAATTTAACTAGTCAAAGAGAGACTCCCTGTTTATAAAGACTCTCAACAGGAAAGGTGATTAGAATACATAGGGAACCTACAGCCACTTAATTTCCTCCTTTTTATTATTATGAGCTTAAGAAACATCAACAAACATGAATATTTCCTTATTTAAAGAAGAACAGAAAATGAGGGTTTTATATGCTGCTGTGAATTTCTATTACATACAGCTTAACGTAAAAAAAAGTATACAGTAAATTACACATGATTGTTCCTCCACTGCCCTGTGTATCTGCTTTTCTACTTTCGTCTTTCCATCTTTTGTAGCCTTCATTGAAGGGAAACAGATTAGGGGCCTTGTATAATGCTCTTAAAAAGAGATTCATAAGAAATATTAATAAACCATTTTGATTAGAAAGAGAAATAGATCCCATTGCTGCTTAGGTTTTCTAATGCAAACTAATCCAGAGAAAAGAAAAAGATAAGTTGACTTCTGAAATCACTTAAAGCTTGGGGACTGGATATTGTAACTCAGGAAAATACATGTTATATTGTTCCCTCCTTTTCTGCTCCCTATGACACTCATTGGAAAGTGTAAGGATTATAAAAGCTTCCTTAAGGAACACTGAGTTGCTTGAGAATCAGTTTTATAAAGTTCATGGTCATGTATCCTCCCATAATTGGAAAACAGTGACAATTCCTTTTTAAAAGTGAACTCCCATAAATACCCTTCAAATATGGAAAAATGTACTTTTGCCTTTACACAAAGTAAATATTTTATTTATGTATCTGTTCAGTTGTTTGAATGTCCTTTTATGTCTGTGTCTGTCTCATTGGTATTAGACTATTATAAAAGGTCAAGGACTATGATGAACAGACTTTTTATGGTATCTAACAAAATGTCACATGTGGACAGTCACTCAATAAACACTTCTGATGGTAAGATAAGGTAGTGATTCTTATTGCAGCTTAAAACAAAACAAAAAACAAAACTTCCTGTTGGCCTAGAATGATCTGTGACAGATAAGCTAGTCTCTGACAGTCTTCTTTTCCTCCGAAGACTTACTACTGCTGTTACTCTTGGAGTGAGAAGCACTTTGGCCTTACCTCCTGAGGACATTGATAGTTCCCTGATGACTTCCTGTTTGGGTAGCTGTGTAAAGATGGATTATGGATTCATCAGAGAAGGCCTTCAAGGTGGTGATGATGGAGCAGAAAAGGCCATTGCAACTAGAGCAGTCTGTCTTCACTGCTGAATCAGAGGATGCTACAACTTCAGAGTTAGAAGCACAGAGTTGGACAGAATCTTTGAAGTCATCTGGTCCAACCTTATCATCTTATAGATGAAGAAACCAAGGCCCACAGAGGTCAGATGACTTGCCCAAGTAGTGAGTAGCAGAGCTAAGAGTCAAACCTAGGTCCTTTGACTCTAGATTTTGTATTCTTTCCACTTGTGCAACTCTTATCAGTTGGTTTAGTTATTCTCCTCAGGAAAGAGAGCAGCAGTATAGATGAGGAGGATGGAATATAGGCGGGTAGTGCTTTTTAATATTCAAAGTTGTATGAGTATGTCATAGGCATCTCAGTATCTCTGATGGCCAATAAGAGTGATGCTATAGTCTAGACCCACCTTTTATTAATGCAGGGCAATTATTATTATTATTTTTTAAAGCAATTGGGGTTAAGTAACTTGCTCAAGGTTACATGGCCAGTTATTTTGTGTGGGTGCCAAGTGTCTGAGGCTGGAACCGATCCCGGGTCTCCCAACACTGGGGCCGGCGCTCTTATTCACTGCGCCACCTGCTGCCCTTATGCAGGGCAATTATTAAAAAAAAAAGAGGAGGAAGGTTTCTAATGTAAATGATAGAAATGGAAACTAGATATTCACATCCGCCCCCCCCCCCCACCACACACACACACACACACATAAAACTTGAAAAGATAGTGTATTTGGTATCAATGAATACTTGCAAAAAACCCAGAGTGTTATCAATGTAGCGCCTTCAACTCCCATTGCAGAGAATAAATGGTGAGTGGTCCAAATAGGTAGCAACTGAATGGCACCTAATTTACAGCAGGAGCTCAGTGCTTTTACTCTCTTTGCCGCTTCACTGGAACAAGGAGAAAAAGACATTAGGATGAAGGATAATGTGCTATAGACACATAAAGATGAAAGAGAGAGTGAAGCATTAAATGTCACTTATTTGAAGGTCCACTTTGGTCTGTTCTGCCCTGTTCCCCCTGAAAACACATTCCATGTGATTTTAACCATCTCTGAACCACTCTAGAGCTCAAGTTTCCTAGGTTTTTCCATTTATCTTTGAACTCAGTCATGTAAAACTGTAGTCTACAGTTTTATGGGGAATAACTTGTGGGTTTTAAGGTGTCTGAGAAGAGAATAGAATGGGCTGTTGTTTTTATAGAATCTAGAATTGAACTATCACTAAAAATATATGTGAGATGATATGAAATATGACAATGCAATCAGTGTGTTATTAGCAATCATGATATATTTATTATATGATCTATAATAATAGAATACTTAAAGTACTATTCCACACTTGTGTGTGTGTATATATATTATGGTTTGGTTGTTGTTTTCATATTTAATATAACATGAAAATATTATGATTACTGTGAAATTTACATTGATTGACTATATGCAAATCACTTTTACCTACAAATCTCATTCAACCATTATGACAACTCTGATGATCATAGAAATAACTAGCCCATAGCCCATAGCCACACAGCTAATATGTAGGGGAACCCTCACTAGAATCAGAGTCAAAGGACTGTGAATTTAGAATAGGAAGGAACTTTAATAGATATCTGGTTCAACCCCAGTGGCCCAAAGAATCCCCTCCATAATATATCTTGGCAAATGGCCATTTGTTTGCTTAAAGGACTTAAGAGACAGGGAAACCTATATATACTGAGGTAACCTGCTGTACTTTTAGATATCTCTAATTGTTAGCAAGTTTTTCATGACATTGAGCTTGGATTTCCATTTTGTAACCCCTACTCATTGCTCTTGGTTCTGCCATCTGAGGTTAAATGCGACAAATTTAGCATTCTTCTACATGGCAGATAGTCCTTTAAATATTTGAAGATAACTATTGTATTTTCTTTGAGTCTTCTTTTCTCCAGGTTAGACATTTTTAGCGCCTCTAACCAGTCTTCATATGGCATGGATTCAAAGCCCTTCAACCTGTTGCTTTCCTCTTGTTGTTCAATTCTTTCAATCATGTCTGATTCTTTGCGACCACATTTGGGGTTTTCTTGTCAAGGACGCTTGGAGTAGTTTGTTGTTTACTTCTCCAGCTCATTTTACAGATGAGAAAACTGAGGCAAACAGGTTTAAGTGACCTGCCCAGGGTCACATAGCTAGTAAGTGTCTGAGACCTGATTTGAACTCAAGAAGATGAGTTTTCCTGACTCCAGAATCAGCACTCTATCCACTGAGCCACCTCTATCCACTGTGCTACTTCTCTAAAAGCTCTCTAATTTAACTTTCTTCCTGGATTGTGACTCCAAGAACTGAACAGAGTACTATAGACAAAGTCTGATCAGAGGCAAGTGCAGAGGTACTATTACCTCCTTATTCCTGGAAGTATGACCACTTTTTCAACCCAACATTGCATCAGTCCTCCTGACTGTCATACCATACTGTTGACTCATAATGATCTTTCAGTCCAATCAAAACCCCACAGTTTTTTTCAGACAAACTACCATCTTAGATATGCCTCTACCATCTTGTACCTGTGAAGCTAATTTTTGAACCCAAATGTAGGACTTTAAATTTATTCCTAATATAGTTTACCTTATTATATTTAGCCCAATATTCTCTAGGGGTGGGGAAACTGCAACCTTGAAGCTACATATGGCCCTCTAGGTCCCCCTTTGACCGAATCCAAACTAGTGAAGTATCTAGCCTATCAAAATATTTTTGGATCCTGATTGTCATCCAGTGTCTTAGCTATGTCTTCTAGCTTTGGGTCACTTTCAGATTTGATGAGAATACCATCTATGCTTTGTTCAAGTTGGTGATAAAAATGACAACCATCACAAGACCAAAGTACAGATTCTTGGGGCACTCCACTAGAGATGGCCTGCCAGGTTGACATTGAGACATTAACTCTTTGAATCTAGCCAACCTACCAGTTCTGAATTCCTCTCACTTTACTATTGTCTAACATACATCTCTCCACTTCCCATTTTAGTAACTACCAGAAAAGTAGCTAGAGGTAATTTGACATGCCCTATCCTTAAGGGATGCAAGATTTGTAATTTCTATTTCTATATGATCACTAATTATCTCTTTAATAATACATTTCAGAAGTTGGTTGTTTTTTATTTTTAAAGAATTGAAGACAAACTTAATGGCCTATAGTCCATCTTTTTTAAAATAGGGATTATATCTTTAATCCTACAGAATTCTCATTCTCTATGACCTTGAAAATTTCACTGACAGTGACTCAATATCTGTCATATCTTTCTCTACCTGAGGATAAGTTAGGTGACTTGAAATTGTCAAGGGCAACTAAGTGGACTCTATATTTCCTTTCTGATCTTTGGCATCAACTTCCATTAAGCTTTTCATTCTGTCCTTTCCAGGGCAAAGGTCATTGTTCTTGGCTGAGAAAACTGAAGCCAAGTGAGAATTTAGAAGTTCTGTCTTCTCTTTATTTTTCATTAAGTCCAAATGTGGAAATGCTTAAAGTTATTGTACATATATAGTTTATATCAGATTGCTTGCTGTCTTGGGGAAGGGGGGAAGGAATGGAGGGAGAGAAAACAATTGGGAACTCAAAATCTTATAAAAGTGAATGTTGAAAAAAATAAAAAATAAATTATTAGTTAAGTCTACCTCAAGCACTGGTACTATACCTTTTTTTGATCTTTTTTCTCTGATAGCTTTTAAAATGCCATTTTTTTTTGCCCTCAATGTCCTTGTCAAACTTAGCTCACTTTAAGCTTTCACCCCATGTATCCAACCTATTGTCAAATATTGTTTTTACCTTCCAAATATCTCTTCTATGAGTCCCCTTCTCTCTACTCACATAGCCACTACCCTCATTTGGGTAGTTTTCTACTTGATCTCCTTGCTTCAGTTCTCTCCTCACTCCAAACCATCTACCACTCAGCTGCCAAAGTGATCTTTCTAAAACATAGGTCTGACCATGTGTCCCCCCACCTCCACTCACTACTTAACAAACTCTAGTGGCTCCTCATTGCCTCTGGGATGTAATATTGCTATTCTAAATTCTTTATAATCTGTCACCTTCCTCCTTTTCTAATCTTCGTAAACTTTATTCTTTCCTATAGTCTATGATCTTTCTTACTATTCCTCATACAAGACATTTAGTCTCCTGTCTCAGCCTTTGCACTAGCTGTCCCTCATGACTGACTAGCTCTGCTCCTCACTTTTGCCTCCTAGCTTCCCAGCTTCCTTTATGACTCAGCTCAAAATTTACCTTCTGTAGGAGACTTTTCCCCCAAGTACCTTCCTCTCTCAGATCACCTTATATTTATTCTGAAATAACTTGAATGTACCTAGTCATTTTTACTCCTCCTCATCAAAATGGGGGCAGGGACCATTTCTCCTTTCTTTGTATCCCCAGCACTTATCACAGTGCCCAGCACATAGGAAGGACAAATTGGTTGGTTGGTTATTGTCTTTTCTTGAAGAGGCCCAAAATGACATCACTAGATGTCAAACAGACTAGAGTTTAGTTCCAGTATGTACAGTTGTGGCTGATCAGGCCAATATGAGCTTGGAATGCTCCACCGCAGGTTGGGCACAAATAGTTTGTGTGAACATTTGGGGTGGATACTCTAAATTTGTGCATCCTGAATTTCCTTTGAACTGCTTCAATTCTGCTGTGCTCACCTTCTCTGATGTGGGCAACCATACTGAGCAGTCCTGTGCTAATGTCTCCCATATCACACAATCAATTCCAAAATTCTTAAGAGACACCTTGAGAATGTCCTTGTATTGCTTCTTCTGACTACCGTGTGAATATTTGCCCTTTGTGAGTTCTCCACAAAGTAGTCTTTTTGGCAAGCATATGTTTTATATTCAAACAACATGGCTAGCCCATCAGAGTTGTGCCCTCTGAAGCAGAGTTTGAATCCTTGGCAGCTTAGTTCAAGAAAGAATCTCAGTGTCTGATACATTATCCTGCCAGATGATCTTCAGAATCTTCCTAAGACAATTCAAATGGAAGCTATTCAGTTTCCTGGCATGGCATTGGTATACTGTCTAGGTTTCATAGGCATACAGCAGTGAGGTCAGCACAATGGCTCTGTAGTCCTTCAGTTTGGTAGCAAATAAATGCTTGTTGACTGACTGACTGGCGCTATCCTTAAGAGTAAAGTGCCATACTTCTGAATTCAACTACTATTATCTATGCTTGCTTCCATATTCTGTACATATCTTTTGAAATTCTGAGTTGGTTGGTGATTCTTTGTACATCAGCCTCTTCAGACGATTCCCATTTTCCCCCTTTATCAGAGGAATTTGTGCCGTTTAAATTACATTCTTAAGAGTCTCCCATTCTCCTGGGATGACATCTTTTGTAAAATTTTAGTCAATCAGATTCTACTCATCCCACCTCTCAATCCTTTGAAATTTGCTCTCCCCAAATCTGGGTGCCTGTCAGACTATGCCAGATTTACCTCTCTCCTTTATCACAAATTCTTAGGGGGAAGTAATAATCTTCCTCTAAGGATCTTCAGCAACTAGTTCCTCCTTATTAGGGAGAATCAGATTCAGAATAGAATTTCTCCTTGTTCATCACTCCACATTTTGAAGGATGAAATTAGCATTAAGGAAAATTAGCTGCTCTGCATTTGACAGAGAAAATGTTCCAGAGGATGTCTGGATAATTGAAGCCTATTATTATTATTATTATTATTATTATTATATCATGCCTCAGTACCAGGCTTATGTATCATCTGTTTCCTGAACTCCTTACCTGACTGCTCTTTATAATTTAGTGGTCACATGCTGATGACAAAAACATCTCTTCAATCGCTTCCTTCATTGATCTTTACTCAAATGTTCCTCCCCATGTTTCCCACTCTGGTTCCTGATTTTTTTCAATCAAATAATCAACATTTATTAAACACCTACTATGGGCTAGGCTATGAAAATAAAAAGTTGATAAATCAATAAGCATTTATTAGGCACTTACACTGCCAGGTCCTAAAAAAACTGAGGTTACAAATAAAGGCAAAAATGCCATTCCAGTCCTCAAGGAGGTCACATTTTAATGAGGGAGCAAACATGAAAATAACCATTTAGAATCGTAACACTTATGAAATAAATGGGAAGTGATCTTGGGAGAAAGAGACTACCATTGAGAGGACCAAGAAAGACTTCTTGCAGACAGTTGGGTATTAGATGGCTTGAAGAAAGCCAGGGTATCCAGGAGAGAGAGAAGAAAAGAAAGCATTCCAAGTTTAGGGCTAAGCCAGGGAAAATGGATGGAGTTGGGAGATGGTTTTTCATGTGTGAAGAACCACAAGAAAGAAAGTATCACTAGATCACAGAGCACATTTTGTTGTTCATCCTTCTCAAAGAGGACCAACATCAGGAGGGTAATGTCTTAACTTGCAAGTGAATTGGATTTAAGTGAGGCAGAGTTGTGCAATCATCAGCTTCATTATCTCCTCCAGAGTTATTGGGGTAGGAGAGTAAAGTGTAAGAAGACTGGAAAGCTAGGAAGGAGCTAAATTCTGAACAACTTTAAAGGCAAACACAGGATTTTATATTTGATCCAAAGATCACGTCACTGGAGCTTATTGATTGAGGTGTGACATGCACCTTAGCAAGATCAATTTGACAGCTGAATAGAGAATGGAAGGCAGTGTTTCAGAGCCTTGGCATCTCCCCTTATGTATAAATTGTTTCTGGAGTCTTAGGTGATAGCTATGGTGGGAAATAGCTTTTTTGATCTGAAAAATCACATGGTGATTATTAGTGTTTCTCATATGTGACTCTAGTTTGTTAACTTTTACAGCAATATGAATAATTTACAGTTTTAACAATTTAAATTAGTCTACCTAAATGAAGTAGTAACCTAAGAGACCCTATTTTATGCTGCATAGAGAATTAAATATTTTGATTAATGATTTAACTATGCTCTCGCACTGAAGCATTAAGCTGAAGATCCCATTAAAGACAGTGGCTAATACATACAGTACAATATAATATTGTACAAACAGCAAACTACATTTTCTAAGTGCAGGGAGATAGAAGAGAGCATGGTAGTTCTCTCCCTTACTGCTGTTCAGAATTATACAACCTATATTTTACATTTATAATTAAATGGCTTACTCAACATTATACCATCTATGTGAATTTAGGCAAATCACTTAGCCTCCCTGAATCTCAGTTTTCTCATCTGTAAAATGAAGGAATTGGAATAGATGATCTCTATGGCCCCTTCCAGCTCTGATTTTTTTCAGTCAGGCTGTCTAGATAGGTTTGAATTCCAGAAATAGAAAGAGTTATTTATGGTGAGAATCTCTCTCTCTCTCTCTCTCTCTCTCACTATATATATATATATATATATATATATATATACACATATATATATATGCATATACACACACACACAACACACATACATATATATGTAGGATATGCATATACACACATATATGTGTATATATGCATACATATATATTCTCTAATATTAAATAAAGAGAAGTAGCATGGCATAGAGTTAAGGAAGGCAGCTACGTGGCTCAGTGGATAGAGTGGTGGGCCTGAAGTCACTTCCAGAGTTCAAATCCAGCGTCTGACACTAGCTGTGTCATCCTGGGCAAGTCATTTAACCTATTTGTCTCAGTTTCCTCATCTGTAAAATCAGCTGGAGAAGGAAATGGCAAATCTTTCCAGTATTTTTGACAAGAAAACCCTAGATGGGGTCATGAATAGACAGACACAACTGAAAAATGACTGAACAAGAACAATAAAAATAGAGTCAAAGGACCAGCTTTGGAATCAGAACGGGCCAAGTTCAAATCCTGCCTCTGCTGTAGACTGGCTACATGACTGTAGACAAGGCAATCAATGAACCATAGATTCTAAGAAAATTATTAATCTGCAGTGGTGGAGGGTATTTTCACATCAGGAATTTCTCCATATCATTAAAATCACAAAAATGTTCCCTGCCACAATTTAAATTAAATTTACTTTCCTTTCACATGAAATTGTCAGAGTTTGTCTCATTTGAAACAAAAGGTAAAGTAAGAAGCATTGCAATCTAAGGAAAGAAATAAGACATGAGAAAGTGTAAACATTATGGGAGACATTTAAGAAAACATATCCATTATGATAATTAAATCAGTTTACTTAAAAAGGAAAAAAATAGTGTTTGCATATAGAGTAAACACAACTACATACGGTATTTATGTAGCTGAAGCAGACATGACAAGTAATTAAAGTGAATTGTCAGGAAAAGGGCATTTAAAACCAGTCTTTCCATGGTAAAATTTTGCTTTTTCTTAAAGATAAACTATAAACTTTTTTTTAAAGAAAAAGTTGGAACATTATCTTCTCTGGGTTATAATCACTTACAATAAAATGGAACTTATAAAATCAACTTTATGAGCATATGTGAAATCTCAACTTTGTTATTTTGTGGTCAAAATGTCCATCCTTGTATGTCTGCCAGTCTTCTGATAGAATTTGTTAGAATATTGAAATCAGTAGGGTGGATATAGAAAGGTTCATTGAGTTGTATGTATTTTTTTAATTTCAGGAACCCATTTGTTTGGGTTCTTTTAAAATCTATCAAACTTTTTATTCTCAGTATCAAAAACTTAACTTATTAAGAGCATTAAGAATTACTAATTGTTTAGTTTCTAGGAACTGAACAATGGTTTAATCAAGTAATTTCAAAGAAATATGCAGGCAAAATAGTCTGATGCCATGGAAATATAGAAAGCCTTATAATAAATAGTTGCTATTTTTTATATGAAGAAACAAATCTTTTTAAATATTTAATGCTACCAGATTGCTTTCTTAAAAAGTTTTAACCAGTTTGCAATTTTGCCAGCAATGTACAAGTTTACCTACTTTCCCATGATACCACCAGCATTGAGTTTTGTTTAATTATTTTTCACAATTTCATGTATTTGAGTTGGTACCTTGAAACTGTACTTTAGCTCATTCTTACTCTTAGGATTGTTTGAGAGGGGTAGAAGAGTGAAGTGTTTTTTTTTTCTATGTGTTAACCTGAATTAGAAATCTCCTTCACCATGTTACAATCCCAGATACCATTTTCATCAATACTTTAATTACGCAAATTGAGGAATCTTGTTTAAACAGAGACAGAACTGCCTTCGCATCAGAATTCTATTTAGAGGTTAGGGGCCAATTTAATCTGTAACCTTCTCAATACTTGGTATTTCCTCTGCCCTGTGGTAAGCAAATTCCTGCTTTCTCCTTCCCATTCCCTTTGGTTCAGAATTGTACTTGTTGTGATGATAATTCTCTCTCCCTGTTCTCTCTGCCTACAGTCTCATCCCCATCTAGCTGATCCCTCCTTGTCATGAATATCAATTGCCCAGGTTCTAACATGTATAACTTATAGAACTTGTCCAAAAGTATATATATCTGAAAAAGACACAGTAGATTTAGAGCTGGAAGGGATCCCCCAAATCATCCAGTTCAGTCCCATCATTTTTCAGATGGCAAAATAGAGGATAAGAAAGAATATTTCCCAAGTCCCTATTTTTTCTTTCTATTGTTTCTCTTCCAGCAGTTCCTTTCTTTATTTTTCTTTTGCTTTTTGGAGGGGGGAAGGCAGGGCAATTGGGGTTAAGTGACTTGCCTGAGGTCACATGGCTAGTAAGTGTTAAGTGTCTGAGCCCAGATTTGAACTCAGGTCCTCAGTACTCCTGTCTCCAGGGCTGGTGCTCTATTCACTGAGCCACCTAGCCGCCCCTAATAGTTCCTTTCTTGATGATCTGACTTGCCCAGGTTGCACAACTGGTATATATCCAAGATACAATTTAAACCAAGACTTCCTAACTTCAAGGCACCAGCACCTAATATTCTGTGCCACGTGGTTTTCTATCATACCCCATCTACATATCTTTGAAAAGACTATTCACTGACTTTATTAAAAAAAATAAGGTCATCTATTAAGAGTATTTTAATTTCACCTATTCCACAATTCAAAACTTTTGTATATCTTCACTTTGTAAAAAAAAATATACAATGTCTTCACGGACACAGAAACAACAATGAATTAGTCCCTGTCTTCAAGGATTCTATCAGGAGAAAAACATCTCTCTCTCTCTGTATATGTGTGTGTGTGTGTGTGTGTGTAGATATACATTTGAACACTCAAATTCTGTGATGTGGAAATTCCTTTCCTGTTATATTCCTGTGCAGAGGAGAAGGTAGACCCTCTGCTAGTTAATGTTTCTTAATATTTGTGTTTTTGGTCCTATCTCTTCCCATTTCCTCCAGGAGTATGTCTCAGGCTTCTTGTTCATCTTTAATCTGTGCCTGTGGACTGGCACTCTGGCTGCTTATAAACATGTTTAGACCTCTATTTTCTTTCAAAGTCTTTCCTTTACTCTGCCATCCCTTCAAGCTGTTGTCTTGTATTTTTTTCTGTGTTGAACTTATTTACTACCCACTCACTCAACCTCTTGGAATTTGTCTTCTCTCACAAATACTCTACTAAAACTGATCTTTCAAAGTGTATCAATGATTTCTTAATTTTTAGAAATCCAAACTCAGGACTCTTTGACTTCTCTGTAGTTTTAGATGCTGTTGAAGTCATGCTTATGGATATCTTTGATTCTGTTCATTTTTGTGATAATACTCTATCCCAATTCTCTTCTTACTCATCTGACCCTTCTCATTTTCCTTTGTTGGAGCATCATTGATCACCCACTCCTTAAGTGTGAATGTTCCCTAAGGTTCTTTTACTTTCTATAGTTCCTTGTCTACAGTTCCTTTCTGGGAGATCTCATCAGTTTGATGAACTTTATGAAAATGAGTCTTAAATCTAAGTAGCTAACTTTAATCTTGCATCTGAGCTCTAGTCCACTTTCTCTAACTACTGATGGGTCCATTGACATCCCCAAATTAACATGTACACTGCCAAATGTAACTCTCCTCAAATATTCCTTTCTCTAACATTGTTATTTCTATTGATGGCCATATTTTTTTCCTCTTCTTAGCTCACCACCTACAATCAGCTGTCAAACTTTGGTATTTCCTCCTTCCACAATATCTCTGGCATCTATTCCTTTCTGCCTACTCTCACTTTAGCCATCTTAGTTCAAGTCTTTTATGCAGACTACTGTAAAAACCCTCCTAACTGGTATTCCTTCCCCCATTCTTTCCCCTTTTCTATCTATTTTTTATACCATGAACTACTAATCTTGTTATTCTACTACCCTAATTAATTCATCCCTCTACTCAAAAATCTATAATGATTACCCATTGCCTAATGAATAAAGCATAAGATCCTGATTCTGCTATCCATATTCTGGCTCCAACCTTCCTTTCCAGCCTGATGTAATATAGTCCCCTTTCACATATTTTATGTACCAGCCAAATTGGACTATTTTATAACCATTATTCTCATCGTGTCCTCTCCTACCTCTGTGCCTTTGCTTCACGCTTGGAATGGGCACTTCCTCTCACCTCTCCATTTGTTGAAATCCCTTCCATTCTTCAAGTCCTGGTTCAGGGGCCAGTTTTTCCATTAAGTTTTCCCTGTTCCCCTTATTACTACAAGATAAACGTGGTCTCTCCCTCCTCAAATTTCATAGAATACTTGGCCTGAACTTTTCCTTTACACAAACTAAACTCAGAATTCATGATTTATGGCACTAGCCTTAGTTTCTTAGACATTTGGTCTCCATGAAACATAGACAAAGAAAGTATATGAGATGTCTACATCACGAAATCTACTGTTTCCTTTCTATTTGTCACTCTATCTTAAAAAGAAATTACATGTCCAGCAAACCTTGTTTATTGATGATGTTTGTTTAGGATTTACTATGAATTTTTGCAAATTGCTATTTTGATCATTTCCCTGTATTTTTTCCATGTATGGATTTTAGATAGATAGTTTGACAATATCCAGCATTAATCTTTTCTCCTTTTAAAAAAAATATGAGTAGTTTCTTCACAGCATCATAGATATAGAGATGGAATGTATCTTAGAGCTCCTCTTATTCCAATTGCCTTTGGAACTCAGAGAAATGAAATTATTTGTCGTCAAAAGGTAGTGTAGTTGTTTCATTATAGTGTCTGGCTTGGAGTCCTTTGAATCCTGCCTCAAACCCTTCCAAGTTGGGTGACCTTATACGAGTCACTTAGCCTCTGCCAACCTTGGTTTTTTCATTTGTAATATGTAAGTAATCTTTATAGCACTTAACCACAAGGTTGTCATGAATATGCAAGGAAATAATACATGTACAATGCTTTGTAAATTTAAAAGCTCTATGTAAATATCTTTGCCCAAGAACTGACAGCTACAGTCCTACATGACAGCACCAGAATCTGAACTCTACTTTAAAACCAGCACTTTAAGACTATACTACATTACCTTCCTAAGTTCATCTGAATGATAGAAATGCTTTGGGATCACTGTATCATTTCTCAAACATGCAGACTATTAGTTTGTCTTTGTAGATGAATTTGGTCCTGGAATCCTTCAGGTTTCAGTTCAGATGATTATCACTAATCATTTCTTACTGTGCTCATGGCAGTGTTCTGTGGACAGGAGGATTTGTCCATTACACCTAAAACTCAGTCTTTGAATGCAAGGAGTTCATGATTTTAAAGGACAGGACTGCAGTATATTCACCTGTTTTTAACAGCAGATAGCCAAGGTTTCTCATAGTAAAGGAAAACCTCAAAATGAGGTTAAGGATAGTGATGGGGTAGCTTGAAATTGTGAACTCTTCTTTACATCTTAGATCAATGTCTCTAAATACTACAAAATATTTTTTATTAAATAACACTTTCATGTGGGTAATCTTATAGCAGGTGATAACGTACCAATGAATAACAAAATTCCCCCTCCACCATCCAACCCTACCCCCACCCCATCAGCTTCATTCCAATGCTACTTTGCTTCCAAGTCTTTGAACTGAAAATTGGCGGGGGGGGAAAGGCCACGGGAAAGTTAATTACAGTTATCCCTTTCACATTGTGACTTTCCTCTTCACAGTTTTGATATATCATGGGTCAGCCTAAGAAATTAAATAGGAATTTTGGGGGAGTTTTGCGGAACCTGCAGATGACACACTAAGGCCAGCAGATGACACAGAAAACGTGTAAAAAACTGAGAAATACATAAAATAAATGTGTAGTAGTATATAATATCAACATATTTCATCTTTTAATACCACAATAATTCAGATTTCTTCTCTGATATGGAGAGGCCAAAAAATTTTATGCTGATTTTCCATATCATGGGAGTGCTGCACCCCTAACCCCACCAATGTGGAAGGGATAATTGTAATTAATTAACTATTGGAAAATTAGGATTATGAATTAGTGATAACATTTTTAAGCTTTAACACACATCCTTTTTAACCAGAAAGCCCCCAACAAGAGTGATTAGTGTACATTTTATTTCTTATTTTCAAAGTAGAAAGACAGAGAAGGGAAAGAAATACAAAGGATAGTCCATTTGTGTTGTGTGTGAAAGAGATAGTAAATGAAGAATGTAAGCCTTCAGAGATACTATAGTAAAATCAACCTTCCTTATTTCTTCTTAGGAAGGTCTGATTGAGTAAAAAGCCACCTCTAATTCTACTTTTCTTTTACATTATAAAGGAAGGTTGATTAAATATTTCTTTCAGCATTTCATCACTTGAAAGTACATATTTAGTGTCATTATATAGCACTAGAGATCTGTCTATCTGTTGGGTGAAAGTAATGATGAATGTAACAGTAGGGTTTTGTCTGTGCTTTAAGAAATCTTTTTTTTTCCCTTAAAATTCTTTCCACATTGACCAAGTAATGTTCTTTTTGTCGTAGCCTCTGCTTATGAACCACTCTGTCACTTTCTGCATTTCTGATCTTTGCAAATATCATCATCTTTTTAACAATCATTCTACTTCTCAGAAACTGGCTACATAGGAGTATGTCCTTCAGGGATATGAGATGAAGATTCTCTCTCTCTCTCTCTCTCTCTCTCTCTCTCTCTTTCTCTCTCTCAATATTATATAATAGGGATCTGAAAAGCTCTCTGTCTCTCTCTCTGTCTCTCTCTCTTTCTCTGTCTCTCTTCCCCTCTTTCTCCCCCCATCTTTCTCTCTTTCTCTGTCATTCTCTCTCCTCCTCCCCCTTAAGGAACTCATATTCTGATGAAGAAAAACAATATATAATAGGGATCTGAAAAGCTTCAGAGGTGGGGGTAGAGTGGAGGGAGTTGGAGGAGAAATACCAGCAAGGGCAGGGCATGGTGATGAAATCTGAAAATTAGGGGAGGGGAATTAACGTAGTCCATCCTAGACCTGTCCCTAAAATGGAGGCACTGGGAGGAACTCCCCAATGGGAGAAGGGGCTGGCATAGCAGAGTCATCTGCCAGGGTGAAAACTATATAGGTGCAATGGATAGAGCACTGGGTTTGGTATCAGAAAGGCTCCTCTTTGTGAATTCAAATTTGACCTCTGACACTTATTAGCTATGTGACCCTCGGCAAGTCACTTCATCCTGTTTGCCTCAGTTTCTTCATCTGTAAAATGAGTTGGAGAAGGAAATGGAAAACCACTCCAGTATCTTTGCCAAGAAAATGTCAAATGGCATCACAAAGAGTCAGACACAAACTGAGCCAACACAAGGCAAGGATCATATATGCCTTCAACTATCCACAACATTCAGGGAATGAGAAATTCTGGATAGCTGAATTTTCCAGAGAAATCAATGATGAAATATCTTGAAATACCACTAAATCATTAAAAAAGATTAGATTTCTCTATCTCACCCATGCTGGAGGTCAAGAGGACTACTTATGGTTTGATCCCATCCTCATCAACATAGGAACTTTTACCTACTCCTTTTCTGACGTGGGTCAGTTCATTCTTGCTTAGGCAACCTGGTTCTTCCACTTTCTCAGAGGGCCAGGGGCTCACTATGTTAATGCTAAACTTAATTGAAACACCCAATCATCTTTTCCATTGTAGCTCAGAACTCCTGATTTTAAGAGATTCCCAAGGCTTAACCTCCCTTGTATCTGGGATTACAGACATATACCACGACACCCAGCTAACCATCAAAATATACACATTTTTTATTTTAATCATTTTGAGTAGGAGATCTTTCTAAAGTATATTATACATGTCCCTGCCTTTCTAAACAGAGCATACCAAACATAATTTAGACTTTTTGTAAATAACAGGATCATTCATTATGGATATACAATATAGTCCTGTTCTTCAAACATTGATGCCTTCAAAATCTTTTGAGATATATGATTATTTGTTCCTACACTAAACAATCTCCAAATACTGTACTTTTAGTGTTTTTTCCTTGTATACTTTTTATAATTTTTCCTTTCTCTCTGATTGTCAAATGTCTCTCAGTGTGCCTATGTACAGCATTTTCCTTCTATTCTTCTAATTTTTTGTTTTTAATCTGAGGGTTCAGAATCTAGGCAACCAAGTGTATTAGAATTGTGTGTAAAAATAAATAGGTTCTGCCCTCCTGTGAGAAAAAGGCCAAAACTTTAGTATAAAGACTTTAGTATATGTGATATCTATTTTGAAAGATGCCATAATAAAAATTCCCTTTCTCTTCTGACTGAAAATGTTAAATAATTAGTATTAGAGTATTTAAAATACTCATTTCAAATGCTGCTTAGAGATCTTTTTTTGCTTCCTTCTTTTCAGCTGCATTCCAGACAGATGAGCTTTTCAGAAAATTGAGTTCTGGATAGGTGAGGTGCAAATATAAAGTGTTCCTGATTCCCATTTGTAGTCTGCAGATACCATGGGAAGTTAGTTACCAGTTATTTGAATACTTATATTCAGGGACCATTTTCCCTTAGTTCACTGAAGGCTTGAAATTTTTAATAGCCCTGTGGATTGAACTGACTGACATGAGAGAAAAATACTTCAAGTCTCCTTCAGTGATTTTTAAGCTCATAAAAATGTCCTTGGTGTATCTAAGCCAATGTTTGATCACAGACAAATAATGACCCTTGGAAATCTATCTCTGGTGCTGTCTCTATGCTGATGACACTTTTCTCATGCCCTATTGGTCTAGAAGATTTATCTTCAAAAGCTAACCATTTCCATTCAGAATCTTATTGGTCAAAAACATTTTCTAGGCAATGGCCAGTCCTGCAAGTTACCATAATGAACATTTAGAAAATCAGTTGAAGTTGAAGTAGGTCATCTCTTGTGAAGGAAGAAAAGTGTATTTCTCCAGGTAAAATTATACCAGAGATCCCCAAACTACTAAACACATTCAGATTCACAAGACTTGCCCTCCCAGATTCATAACTTTTCCATGGATGGGATGACAGGATCATGTACCTAGAGTTGGAAGGGACCTCATGGCCCATCTAGTTCAATCCCCTTATTTTTACCAATGAGAACCCAAGGCCTAGGGAAATGAAATGAATTGTCCAAGGTCACCCAGTGAGCAAGCATCAGAGGCAGGATTTGAACCCAGGCTCTCTAACTGCAGAGTCAATGTTCTTTCCAGTGTGCCAACACTGACCATGCCAGGATCATACCCAATTCTCCAAGATAAGGAGCAGTAGATTCTCTCCCCGCCTCACCCCCGTCCAAGTCCCCAAGGAGCTTATTGGACTGTGCTTTGAACTGTTCTGGTCCCACTCCACCATTCTGTCACTGTTTATATTAGGTATCAGGCTCAGAGCAATCATGTGATAAATTTTGCAGTCAGCATGTTTATCTTGTGTTAAACTTTTACTAATAGAAATCAAGTAATGTTTACCACTGAACTGCTCCTCAGCAGTGTTCAAACAGCACCTGTGAACATTTTTTAGCGTGCATTTTAAGTCCCCTCATTTTCTATTTCACATTGCTGGGAAGGCTGGGGAAATGGCCTCCACTGATTCTCTGGTGATTGTTAAGTGACTGCAATCACTGATTTCAATTCAGTTCAAATGAACAGATATCATTGAGCACCTGTTATATGGGAAACACTGTGCCAGGCTTCTCTGAGAGGTACAAAGATGAATGGATGTTACCCTGTGCCTTCAGGAGCTTATGATCTAGTAGGGCAGACAAGGAATAGGTGAGTCATGGACTTAGAGCTGGAATGGACCTTGTGGGTCATCTCTTCCTGCCCCTTCATTTTGCTGATAGGGAGACTTAAGCCTAGAGAGATGACTAATCCAAGGTCATACAGGTGATAAATGACAGATCCAAACTAACCCTTTGACTCCAGCTTAATGTACCATGCTGGCTCATACACAGATCATAATTCCCGTTCATATCCTTTGGAGCATTCATTCTGATATACCAACCTCTAAACATGCTGTACCTAATAAGTGCACTCAATTCTTTTACATGTCCTCCACAATAATGACAGTGGTGTATATTAATTAATACTTAAATTATTTTACAAGGAATGTCTAAACATTTTATTTATTTTTGTTTTTTTGCAGAGGGGAAGGCAAGGCAATTGGGGTCAAGTGACCAAGGTCACACGGCTAGTAAGTGTGTCAAGTGTCTGAGGTCAGATTTGAATTCAGGTCCTCCTTATTCCAGGGCTGATGTTCTCTTTATTGCTCCACCTAGCTGCCCCATGGTTTTAAATTAAACTTTTTAACATACCTCTGAAGATACAGGGGCAGCTAGCTGGGGAATTTGATAGTGTCCAGCCTGGAGTCAGGAAGACTCATCTTCCTGAGTTCAAATCTGGTCTCAGACTCTTACTAGCTGTGTGACCCTGGTCAAGTCACTTGACCCTGTTTGTCTCTGTTTCCTCATCTATAAAATGAAGTGAAGAAGTAAATGGCAAGCCACTTTGCCAAGAAAACACCAAATGTGGTCACTAAGAGTCAGACAAACCTGAAATGACTGAACAACAAAAATGAAAATGCAAGTGTGATGAACAATTTCCATTATACATAAAGAGTAACAGAGGTAGAGTGAGGTAAATGATTTATCCAGGATAACAACTGAACATTTACCTAATAAAATGATATTCTTGTTGATATACCAGAAGGTTTAAAGGTTAAGATCTTGGCCCTTTGAGCAGACCCAGTGACCCAGTTTGCCTGTCCTTGAATTGAAGACCAAGGGTGTGACAGGCTGTTGTTGATTTGGCGTTGAAGGTTTGGTGCCTCCCTTTCCTGACTTGAGCTTTGGACCAGTCAAAGGACAGGCTGCCTCCCAAGCCTGGGAGCTCACAACACCCAGTTTTGGGCTGGGTTCACTGTCCTACCCCATCTTTCATCTTTCTCAGTAACACACACCATAAATACAGTAACTCAGTCTATGTGTGTGTGCGTGTGCGAGTGTGTGAGTATGTGTGTGTGTGCATGTGCATGTGCGTGTGTGTGTTTCTCTTTAGGAGTTATAGGTGGAGGAACTAAATAGTCATCTTGTTAGTTTTACTGCACTATGGGCAGGGCCTCAGTAGGACTTTGTATTACCTATCTGCCTCATCGACCTGGGAGCCTTTTATGTCCCCCCAACAAAGTGTGTAAAGTCATTTCTTGGTGAAATAGCTTTGTGACAGGAAATCTAGGTTAACTCAACTTTTATGACTATGGGTAAATCCAAAGGTGCTGATTCAGTCAAAGGTATGTAGAAACCCAGAGAAGGAACTGATAAATAAAAGTTTGTATAGAATAATTTTACATATGTTACACACCTATTTGTGTCTAGTGGTGGCCATCTCTAGGGTTGGGAGGGGGAAGGGAAGAAAAAAAAGAAATTTACATGATTGCTTTGTTCTATATTTAAAAGAAGTTGTACATAGTATATAGTTATACATACATAAGCAATTTATACATAGTAGATTTGTAGTTTCATGTGCAATCATCTTTTTTATTATGCTGTATTATGGAACAGCTTATTTTATTGCATAAATTAAAAATAAAATACATTTTTAAAAATCAGTATGTGTAGAACCCCATGGAGCAGGATACTTTCTTGGGGTCTTGCACACCAACAGCATTAAATGATCATCTCAGATTCTGTGGCCCTGCATTGATGATCAGAAGTAACACAACACCACCAAGAAATCTCTGCCTCCTCACTCCTTACATCAAGGCATATAGTAACCCCCCTGGCTACGCTGATGGGAGAGAGAAAGGGCAGCTTGGTTCATAAAATATAGGTGAGTTTGGGAAATCTTGAGGAAGCATAGGGAAGAAAGCAACCCAGCTTCAGGAACAAATAAAACCGACCCAAACCTACACAAGTTGTCAGTATACTTTGGTTCTAATTTCCTAGGCACCAGAAAGCTTACTGTTTAAAGTCACCATAATCTAATGGTTTTAACTGGGCCCCGGTTAAATGGTAATTGATGTTAGAAGCCTGTGTTGATTTAGACTGAGGGGAGACCATGGGACTAATTGCAATCTCTTAAGGGACAGAAAAGAAGGAAGAAACAAGCATTCATGAAATGCCTACTGTGTGCCTGGCACTGGTAATGAGCATTTTATAATTATTGTCTTATTAGATCCTCACAACACCCCTGGGAGATAGGTATTACCTACCTGTTGGGGGGAGAGGTGTAGGGATTATTATCCCCATCTTGCAGTTAAGGAAACTGAGGTAAGACAGGTTAAGTGACTTGCTCAGGATCACACAGCTAGCAAGTATCTGATGCTGGATTTGAACTCAGGTCTTCCTGACTTTAGGCTCAGTGCTCTATATATGGTGCCACCTAGTTGCCTTCAGATTTTGTTTCCTGTTTTCTCTTGAGTTATATGATGGCAGACACAGGGTAGGTTTAATAATGACAACAATATATACAAATACAACAAAATTTACCCAAAATTTTACATAATTATCTCACTTGAGCCTCAGAATAACTTTATGAGGTAGGTGCTATTTTAATCTCTCTCAGTACTAGCAAATATCTAAGGTGGGATTTGACACCAGGCCTTACTGACTTCCAGTCCAATATCTAATGCATCATTAGAGAGCCCATGCTGCTTCTCAGTGTACTATTTATTTTTCATTGATGATTTGAAGTTATCAGGCTCAAACTGAATTTCTCCCAATATTTGTTAGCCTGACTGTAGACTCCATCCACTAAGAAAGGCAGATTCATGCCCACCTAAGCTCCCGGACATGCTATGCTCTTCTTGGCTCCCTCTATTATTTAGGCAACCACAATCACAAAGTATCATCCACTCCTTCCCCTGTCTTTGACATTCTACCAAAATGCGTAGGACCTTGGAGCCCAAGGAGCAAAAAAAGGGATAGACATAAAGGACTTGTCAGTGCTGAATAGAATACCCTGGCCTTAGTGGGTCATATAAAAGTTAGCTAAGATCATGAAGTGCATTCTTCATTGGCAATGATAATTCTGAACGATACAATGAATTTCTCCATGTGTCCATGCTTCGGTGCACTTACTCTCTATGAGCCCGTCTCCCTTCTAGCTCTAATGTTCTATGACTTATAATGAGTGTCCTCGTGGAAATGGGAATCACAGCAGGTGATAGTCCAGTTTTTAGAGATTCTGTGAGGAAGGATGATGCTTCTTGAACTTAGTAGAAACTTAATAAATGTTTGTTGAATTGGATTGAATGATATTTTAAGAACTTCTTGCATTTATATTTTTTGATCTTTTTCATTCCCTGTATAGTATTCTGGTTTATTGTCTGTACTTCTTTGGTTTGTTTAAAGATAACACAATGCATGGTTCTATATTTCTGATTTTTATCATTGGGCCTACCCATGAGAGGAAGCCCTCAATATGAAGACCAGAAAACTCCAATGGAGTACATAATCAATCTGTTGCAAAAATGAATTGAGAGAACAATGACTTTGAGATTTAATAGCTAGCAATTCTATAGTACTTTAAGGTTTGTAAAACATTTTAAATTCTTAATTTCATTTGATCCTTACAATAGTCCTATGAAATATGTAATATTTTTATTTCCTTTTTATAGTTGAAAAAACTGAGGCTGAGGGAGTTTAAACAGCTTGGTCAGGGTCACACATCTGAGGAAATATTTGAACTCACGTCTTCCTGACTCCGAGTCCAACAATCTCCCCACTATGCCACCTAGTTACTCTCCTTAGAGAGCACGAGCATGGATAAAGTTACAATTTGTACTTAATATAGATGCATATTTGTTCATATTTCATAGACACAAAGTTTTCTTCCAATGCCTCGTCATGGTGTGGAGGTAACTGAAGGTGCTTGAAGGCTATGCCAAGAGAATCCAAGATCATTAGGGCCTCCAGGAGGGCATAGTTCAGACTGTTTCTGTTCAAGAACATGTCTAGCTAAGGGAGAGAGACACATCACTAGAGTAGGCTTCAAGGAAATGAATTTTTTTGTTACAGCAACTCTTGAAGAAAGTGTGCTAATTTGCAGCCAGTCTGTGTTCTCTGTCAGTAGAAGGAATAGCCACACTGATGAAATCATGAATCTCTTGAAGTATGAGTAAACACTTTTTTATTTTTACATTTTTCAGACCTGTTTGGGAGGGGGGAGGGACACCTCCTGTGTGGAAACTGCCTCTTAGCAACCCATCTATAACTTCTAGTCATAGATAGCTGGCTGAGGCACTGAGGGATTAAGTGACTTGGCCAGCAAGTTACCCAGTGAGTATATATCAAAGGTAAGATGTGAATCCAAGACCAAGCATCAAACCACTAAGCCATTCTGTCTACCAGATATTTAGTGGATATTTTCCACTTGGAGGCCAGAAGGGCACTAGCTTTATTACAACAAGGTAATATAGAGTTGTCACATAAAGATGGAATCATTTTCATAGAAGTTCTTCCTTACACATGAATGACACTGCCATACTGATCTCACTAAAACACGTCTTTGATCATATTCCTGTGTCCAACAAACTTCAATGTTGGATTGATAAGTACTTCCATGGTACTTATCCCAACATTAAAACCCCTCCACAATCTGTCCTGATCTTATCACCTTCTACCACTTTGAAAGTTCTACTCCAAGTAGGCTGGTCTGCTCACACCATTCATTGAACATGTCATCTGTACTCCATTCTCCATGTCTTAGTTCATAGCTTCTCCTTCCTGACATGCTCCCCACTGTCCTCTCTCCCTGTTCAGATTCTAGACATTCTTCAAGACCCAGATCAAGCCTCACTTCTTTTGTGAATCTTTTCCTGGCTGCTCCAATTGATAGTGATCTCTATAATTGCTCTCCAGGTTCGGGTCTTTCCCTACTCTGAACTCCCAGAATGATTATTATCTGTATCACTCAGCCGGCTCTTAGTCATATTGCTGACTTCTGTTGTTAGGTAACTTTTCAAGTGTGTGTATACATATACTATGGGTCCCTTCCACTAGACTACAAACAGCCCATGGGCAGGGATTATGTCTCATACTTCTTAGTCATACATTGTACCTGGGTACATTGTCGACATTCAATTCATAGTAAGTACTCGGTAAATATTTGTTGAATGAATAGGTCAGTGGATGATTGGCTAGATGGATGGATGAGAGGATACAAACTTCAGGTGTGCTTTAGGCAAGGTCCTTGGGAGGAGAATCTCTGAGGTATGGTAGCTGATCATATAGGAGTATGTGTGTGCATGTATGTGTATGTAGGTATACACCCACACACATACACCCACATATAGATTTACTCATACATCTAAATGTGTGTATGTATATATACAGGTGTATATATGTATATACACACACTATGCTAAGTTGGTCTTTTCTGGTCCTAGTGTCTTATGCGTTCTTGGTGACTATACAAGGGTGGTGCCAAGCATTGTAGTAAGGGCAGATGGTGAGAAGAGGAAGTGTTTGGTAATTTTCTTCCCTTTTTCCCCTTTAACAATAGCCCTCAAAAAAAAAAAAACATTTACAAGAGGAGAGGGCACCCCCAATGGCAACATTATTTGCAATGACAGTGGGATCTAGGGAATCAACAATACCAGTATGTCTATGCACTAGAAAACATCTAGTATTTACCTTGTATATATTTTGCATGTTGTTTTCCCTTGTAGGATGTAAGTTCCTTGAGGGATGGGATTACATTTTTGACTTTGCATCCCCATTGGCTAGTACAATGCTGGTTAGTTGGATGATTGATTGATTAATTGATTGGAATGAGCATTGGATTTAGGCAAACCCTAACCCTGCCCTTCTCCTTTCTATCCACATGATCTAGAGCAAGTCAACACCTTTCTCATATACGAGTTTAAATCCTTTACTTCTGCCCATTCCCTTACTGCATGTACAAAATTGGGCAAACCACTTAAGCATCTGGGCCTGATGTAATTGAGAAAGGAGTTGCTACCTGCTGAACTGGGCAATATGCTCAAATAATATCAAAGAGCAAATTTTTAAGGGCATGAAAGTAGCAGTACTTGATTCCCATTCCAGTAAGGGTGACCTCAACTCCACTCTCTGTTGGTTTTAAAGTAAAAAACAACTAGGAGGGCATCTTTTCAAGGGACTTGTCTTTTCCCCAAAGGATCTACCCTTCTGGGCCTTATGAAGCAACCTGGAAGGGACAGTAAATTAGGTTAGATGGTTCTGTTAGCTGTGGAGAAAGGAATGCCACATGAAAGCATGGCACAGCCTCCAGCTTTTCACTGCAAGCAGATACAAGCCCCATTGTTCTGTCCCAGGCATTCTTTCTTGTCCTTGTAATGACAGCTTCCTTTCTTCTTCCCATAGGCTTCTCTGGCAATTCTTCTCCACCAAAGAGAAGACTTGATGAAGCGTATCTTTTCCAAGTCATACAACTTGGCAAAACTGGGCAGCAGCAGAAGGGTGCCTGGCCTCAAGTTGTTTTTAATGAAACACATCTGGAGAGTGATCAGGAAGTGCTACCAAGCAACAAAACTGAATTCTCTTTAAAGTTATTTCTTATTTTGAAGTCAAATAATAATAAAACTTTATATTGACATGACTCCTGTTTCTCAAAGAACTCAAAGCATTTTACAACATGGCACTCATCCATCCAACATCCTGTTAGGGAGGACAATTGGCAAGGTCATCATTGCCACCCTCTTTTTCAATGTCCAAGAGTTAGAACTGTGGAAAGGCAGCCTTATCTCACAGATGGTTCATTTGCCCATGCTTGTCTGATTGGAAACAAATGCAGATATCAATTTTATTAATTAGTTACCTAACCTACAGCTCTGATCAGAGTGTACACCTGTGTGGCAAGATAACATACATGTACATTGCCCAGAGCATCATAGCTCAATTTGTGGCTATAAGAGCTAAGAGCTCTGTGAGAGGTCCTTATAGAGCTATAGGTTTTCCTTCTCATCAGGGTCATAGCCAATTGCTTGGAGAAGAGAGAGGTCAAATGGATGGAATTTCTCCTACATACCAGTGTACTAGACTTGGAGATTAGTAACACTCTGCCATCTTCTCATGGAGATGCTCAGCCTTGTAGGGACAAGAGATGGACTTTCCCACGGTCTCAAAATCAATCAATCAGCAAGAATTTGTCGAGTGTCTACTGTGCTAGGCACTATTCCTACTGTTGGGAATGCAAAGATAGATATTCTTTCTCACTAGGAAATTACATTCACTCTGAGAAGATAATAAGTAAAGGGACATATAAATATATAATATAATAGATCTAGAGTAAATACAAAGTAATTTTGGGTGGGAGGGAACTAGGAGCTAGGGGCATCAAGAAGGCACAAAAGTATAAGTAAGAATTCCCAAAGATTCCTTGGGTCTCAGCAGGTACAAATCCAAAAGATTGACTTATTGCCCACTCTACCAGCTGAAGGTGCCAGGAAATGTCATGTAAAGCATGCAGTCATCAGGTGTGTGGTGTTCTTATGTCAGCAATAACCCTGCCATGCTCTTATCACTAAGTTGCTACATCTCTGTTGGCGGACTGAAAAGAAGCTCCAGGATCTCAGGTTGGTTGCCCTCTGATGCCTGGGGTGGGGCAGGCCCTGGTGGAGGCTACAGGGAAGAGTGTTCCCCTGCAAAAGAAGGGGTGAAGGGAGAAGAAAGGATGTAGCTTTGATAAAGACATGTCAAAGAGTGAGGCTGTAACTTAGTCTCAGGCCTTGGGCATTACAGATAAAGATACAGCCCCATAGAGATGGAGATACTTTCCCCAAGTTTACTAGTCATTGGTAGACTGGATTTTTAAATATACATACATACCGTGTGTGTGTGTGTGTGTGTGTGTGTGTGTGTGTGTGTGTGTGTGTATGCATGCAAAGAAATTGGGGAGAAAGACCCTGAACAGTAGAAACAATTAAGAATGGGAGGTAGAAGTTTGCCCTCCAATGTGGGATCATGAAGCTGGGGTCTTTGGGTCTGGCCCTTCTATTCCTGGTATCTTTCTTCCCCAGTTATTTTATTTCTAAAAAAAAAAGTTTTCTTCTTTTTCCCCAATAGATTTTTATTAATATAATTTTTTTATATCACTTAGGTTTCTTTCTGTAGACTTCCGCTTCCCCTCTCAAAAAAATCATTCTTCATAACAAAGATTCTTTTAAAAAGGCAAACAGGGAAAAAAAAATCTCAGATACTCTAGTTCTCTGACATCAATAGCTTGTGGATTTTGCAAATCTCTATGGTGACTGCAATGACAAGGGACAAAGAAACAAAAGTGTAGCTATATCAATAAAAAAAATGGCCTGTCATACATTCAAATTAAAGGTGCCTGTGTGTTCAAGGTCTGAAATAATACAAGTAGTAATCAGTTAATTGGCAAATTAATAATTTATATAAGTTAAAAACATGACCTACAGTGTTCAAGTGAGCAGTTACAGTAAGGGTATTCCCCATTGTATGATACATTATTTCTATGATAGTAGAAAGTGTGGGTGAGGCCAATGATAATATTTTTGGTTAATTAAAATCATTGCAATTTGCTGGAGAAGGCTGCATGACTTCTCATTATCTGATTAAGCAAATAAACACCTATGGATTGAGGGGCTTTATTTTGGTGAGATTATATATATAGTATCCAGACTAGGATTTCATCCTGCAGACCTCCCAAAGAATCTGGTCCCAAGTTCATATTAAAAGCAGAGTTTCGCTGTGTAATTAGAGAATTCTTCAGTTCACTTAATGGCACCTAACTATGTTGGCCCCAAATGAGATGGTGTCATGAAAGAAGGGAAATCCAAGCACCTCATCACCTTTCAACCTTTTCACATCATAATAGCGGCCATTTCCCTGGAGGGCATTAATGCAGGGGGACCAGTCACTCCTTCTAGTAAAAGAGCCCACACTGAAGTCATCCATAATAAAGCTGTCTGTGACTGGGAGCCATCATGACTAATGAGGAGGACAATTCCTGGCAAGTAACAACGGGCTATGACAAGCTACAGGTACCCAGGGCCCCAAGTCACATGTCTTTTGCCTCTTACGTGTGCTTGAGCTAGAGGACAGTATTATTAATATAGGAGATTTTCATAGTCTGTTTTGTCAAAAAATCCCAGCTGTTTAGATGTTAAATAATATGAAATGTTGAGAGATATGGTCCCAGGGTGCCACTTTTTTTTTTTTAGTTTTGACTTTTTGATCATACATAAGAATAGTGAAATACAGAAACCATAGGAAAAGTGGCCACAAAGTACTAATGTTACATTAAGCCTTTAATACATAGGATTCTTTTTTTTCAATCTGACATTATTTGAGGAAATGACTTTTTTTCTTAACCTCAAATATTGTTATGGGTGTGGTTTTGTTTTATTTTGTTTTTTTTTTACCCCGCAATTGCTGCTTGCAATGTAACCATTTTCCATAAGACCAAGGTAGCAGAATGAGGATATGTGGTCCTTATTTGCTTTTTTTTTTCTTTTCAGGTTGTTTACAGCATCACTTCATAGCTCCAGTTAGACCTGACTTCTGACTGGCCCTGGCTCCATGACTTGCTTTCTTTTTTGTTTGTTTGTTTTTGCTTTTTGGAGGACAATTGGGTTAAGTGACTTGCCCAAGGTCACACAGCTAGTTTTTGTGTTAAGTGTCTGAGGTCGGATTTGAACTCAGGTCCTCCTGACTCCAGGGCCAGTGTTCTATTTACTGCACCACCTAGCCACCCCTATGACTTGCTTTCTTGATGCCGAGACTTTATACTAGCCATTCATTTCATTTCTTCTCCAAAACTCAGACCCAAACTCCTCCCATAACCATAAGGTCTTATAAGGGACCTTAGAAATCACACCCTCCAACCTCCCTTTCCCAAAGGAATCCCTGTATAATATCCTTGCCCAAAGGTGGTCATCCATCCTTTGCTTGGATACCTCCAGTATCGAGGGACCTTCCTAAAGCATCCTGTTTCTCCTAGCTTACATAAACTTTTGTTAGCTCCATCTCATTGATTATTACTTTACCCTTTTTTCTTCATTTCTTAATAGTCTTGTTTTTATCCAGTTACTTACTAGTTGTTGGTACATTGCTTTGTGAGTATTCTTAACCATACCATCTCAGCCATGTCATTTATGCTTTGTCTCCTCACCGAATTACTGAAGGTAGGCACTAGGTCTTTCTTCTTTTGTATCCCTCATCTTCCTCTCCCCTCAGCTCCTAGCACAGTGCTCTGCACACTTCAGACAATCCAGTGCCATGGGTGACACATTCTTCTGCTTTCTCTTCCCTCCATCAGGGTGGCAGCAAGAAAGCTGCACAGTAGGGTAGCCAGGCCTACTGGATTCCTTCAAATAGTTCCGACATTGACTCACTGTTTGAATTTGGACAAGTCACTTCCCTCTCCAGGACCCAACTTCTCCTGTGACAAACTGCCCTGTACCCATCTCAAAGAAATATAATAAGAATGAATGAGATAAAGTCTGTATAAGGCTTTGAGATAAGTGAATGAAACACATGATTTAAGAGGAACCTTTCTCTCTCTCTCTCTCTCTCTCTCTCTCTCTCTCTCTCTCTCTCCCTAACCAGGTGTCTCAGTACTAGCTGTGTGACTCTGGGCAAGTCACTTAACTCTGTTTGCCTCAGTTCCTCATCTGTAAAATGAGCTAAAGAAGGAAATGGCAAAGCATTCCAGTATCTTTGCTAAGAAAACTCTGAATGGGGTCATGAAGAGTCAGCTATGACCAAACAAAAAGTGCTTTACTCTATATATGTTCCTGAGGACCATTATTTCCTTACTCAGGAGCCTTGGATAAGAGTAATTCATCTATATGGCCATCTCTGCTAAGCTTGCCTGGAAAAGAGGAAGAAAGATTCAGTTACTAAGTGGTAAGCAAAATGACCTAGTTTCTTGACCATACCCAAAAATATGATTGCCAACCCAATATAGTATCTATAATTATACAGAGATCCAAAGAAGTATTCTTCCCTCCCTAGCTTCACATTATATCTTGTTTGGTATCTTTCTAAGCACTAAGCAATGCAGTTAGTTATTTGTGGTGATTTCTCATTCCCCTATTAGGCTCTGGGTTCCAAAATGCCAGGCCCCAAGCCTAATCTAAATTTGTATCATCCCCAACACCCAACAAAAATGTGGTCTGTACATAGCAGATACTTAAGAAATATTCAATCAATGAAAGCATTTGTTATTAAGACAATATATGATAATGTTTATCATGCATCCTCTTCACATGGTGCCCATTGGTATTTTAAGCAACTGACGAAATTAAATTCATGTTAACTTCAGACATCTAAATATCATACCTGTCCAGGTGGGTAAATGGTTGGTCAAATAGACTGTAGTTGGGGAATGTTCAAGGAGAACAGGATAATGGACTTACTTTGATTTTCCCCACTGTGGAGTGTTTCATGGAGGCTGAATATCTTCAGAGAACCCTGAATAGGAGTGTTGTATATTCATCTTAGCCCTACATTGAACCTTGCGGATATCAGACAATGCTGAGGACCATTCCCTCTTCTGGGAATTCAATTGAACCAGTATTTATTAAAGGCCTGCTTGACTCTTTTAGCTCAATTTCCAAGGCATTATGCTAGGCACTGTGGATACAAAAAACAAAAATGAAAATCTCTGTCCCCAAGGTTACATTCTATAGGGGGAAGGGCAGAGAAATTCAACATGTAAACAGTCAAGTAAATGCAACATATGTAATGTATCAGGGGACTGAGTTACATATACACAGGGCTGGGAAACAATAATCATCACTGTTGTACATTATTCTATATAGTATAACTCAATACACAAATACTAAGCAAGGGGAACCAATTAGCCAAGAGAGATGACAGTTGAATTCTCTATGTCCTTAGATTTTCTGATTCCTTCTCAGGAAAGTATTGACCAATTGCTGGAGATTCTCAATAGAGTGAAAATAGAAGTACAGCCCCAGCTAACCAAGGAGGGCTGATACTTAGTCTCTTGAGTGAGAGTAGAGATCATGAGGCTAGGCAAAGCATTAAATAGGGTTAGTCTATCTTTAGTAAATAGGGCAGGCAAACCCTTAGGAGGCCAGGCTACTGCACAAAGTTTCCAGGACTTGTCAGCCTGACGTCATTCTTATGGAGAAGTTCAGGTTACCTACAAACAGGCCAGTGGGCAAATGCCCAGTGATGGCTCGGGGTACTTCCCTCCTCCTCCTCCGTAATAGTTTAACCTGATCTGGTTAGAATTGCTGGACCCATGATTAGGTTGTCCTGAGTGGGGCTATCTGAAGATTTATATCCAACCTTGAAGGGACAGTGGCTCCCCCTAGCTTCCAGGGTTCCAAAGACAAACCCCTACCCCCTCCTCCAGCTTCCAGTGTAGGGCTGGGGCTTGTCATGTTGACCCTGTAGAACCCCTTTGCCTTGCTAGAGACAGTTTCCATTGGGCTATGAAAGATTTGTCCACTTATTGAAATTAGAAAATAGGGGGACAGAGGGTAGTTTGGGAGGGAGGGGTAGTAGGCCAGTAGGAAATGGTTTTTGGGAAGGGTATTTATTTCCTTTTTAATTAAAAAGTGGACCTAAAATATTCACTAGAACATACAGAATATTTTTGATTGTTAGTCCTTTGGAAAGATGGTTTGTTGAATCATCTGTTCTGCTTTGAGTATTGTTGGCTCTTGACAAATGGCTAGCAATAATTGTAATAAGGCATTGTGTTCCTGCACAGAAGTTTTTTTGGTAGGTGGCAGGGAGAGGGGGAGAAGAGGGCAATGATATGCATGAAGCCTCTCACCTAATTAAAAATCACAACTGAGGTCTAAAGCACTAGCTACACTCAAGGTTAAAAACATTTTACTTCCCCCTATCAACCTAAGCAAATGGACGTAGAATTCTGGGCTACACAGGACTGAGAACAAAATTTAGTTATGTCTCCCACCAGGGAGGAACTGCTAAATTAGGCCCATTTCCCAGATTTGTTCTAAATAAGAAAAGATTGGAAACTATATTCATTCCTGGAAGTAATCACCAAGGTGATGAAACTGTTTCTCATTTTCCTCATACATTTTCTGATTACAAATATAATATTGATTTTTAAACATGCTTTATAAACTTCACTCTAGAGCACACTTCTTAACATAGGGTCTGTGAACTTAAAATTTTAAAATAATTCTTTCAATATCATTGTTTTCCTTTGTATTAATTTTTATTTCATGCATTTAAAAACATTCTGAGAAAGGTCCATAGGTTTCACAAGGGGGTCCATCTCACACACACACACACACACACACACACACACACATACACACACACCAAATAAAAAACCAAAACAATTTTTAAAAAAGCCTTGCTAGAAAAAGGGGTGCAAAAATTAAGAAGTTGGTCCTTTTAAGCCCACTGTTTTTTATGTCACTATTATAATAAGCATCCCAGTCCTGGCTATAAGTTCACCTTAAGAACTGTCTCTTACATGGTGACTAGTATTTAGAAACTTAAAGAAAATAAATTTTTAAAGGGGGAAATTTAACTTTATTAAATTTAACCCAGAAAATGTCCTCCATTGTGGCCCCATCACTTGTTTTTTTAAAAAAACAATGTTCTCTCTACAGTGCCTCTTGATAGAAACAGTGAAGGGTTAACACCTGGGGTGGGGGGTGGGGGGTAGAGTTCTGGCCAGGACAGGTTAGAGTTTCTCACATGAGTTAGACTGAGTCACCAACCCAACTTCCTACTCCTAAAACAGGGGCAATGTTTTGTAACACACGAAGCCTGGCACTGGTAGCATGTGAGATGCCTGCTTCTGATTTGCACACAATGGGCAGATTACAGTAAGTAACCAGCCCAGTGTTCTCTACCCTACCTGGCTGGAAGATGCCAGAACACTGGGAGTCACATCACATTGACAGGCCAATGGCTTTCTCAAAAGATAAATTTCCCTTTAGGCAAAACGAAAGCTTATTTATTGGGGTTCCTACAGCAAACATCTATCTTCCCTCCTCCACCAAGTTTGGAGATGGTATTCAATTCAATTCAGTTCAACACTTACTTGGCATCTGCTTAGACACATAGCAGCTTAATGATAGAGGCTAGGGAATCTGGACCCAAATCCTGCTCCAGACTCTCATTATCTCTGTTACCTTAAGCAAGTCACTCACTAAACTTCTCTTTGTTTTGTTGTCTCACTTGAATACGGGAAATATTTCAATCACCCCTAAGATTCCTTCCAGATTCTACAGAGCACTCAGCTAGGCACGGAGTGAGGCTGAAAGACAAAAATCAACCAAACAAATAACCCCTACTTTGAAAATAGCTTAAACCATTTAGGAAGGGAGTAGGCTATATAGCACATCCACAAATAAGTAAATATAAGGTCATTTGATAAAGGAGACAGTATGAGGGGCAGGGCAAGAATCAGAGATTTCACAGAGGAGGTGGTGCCTGAGCTGAGCCTTGAAAGACAGTGATTTTAAGAAGCAGAAATAAAGAGGAAGTATATTCCAGGTATGGGCATGGAGTATGCAAATGTATGGAGGCAGAAGATGTCATATGGAGTTTGGAAAACAGGGTGACCAGTCCAGTTTGACCAAACTGTCTTTTGGCCTGTTTTCAAAATTAGGACAACGCCATTGTTTAGAATGACATTATGGAAGGAGAATTATCAGGGAAAGGTAACTAGGAGATGTTGTGTTAATCTTTGAAGGCTCAGAATTTCTGTGTACTTACCAGGTATTCCCCATTTCTCCTTCCTTCCTCCTTCCTTTCTTCCTTCCTTCCTTCCTTCCTTCCTTCCTTCCTTCCTTCCTTCCTTCCTTCCTTCCTTCCTTCCTTCCTTCCTCCTTCCTTCCTTCCTTCCTTCCTTCCTTCCTTCCT
>NW_027187299.1:1331753-1366911 GCF_028583685.1 Petaurus breviceps papuanus | reverse complement strand
TCCTTCCTTCCTTCCTTCCTTCCTTCCTTCCTTCCTTCCTTCCTTCCAGTTAGCTCCAACCAAAACTTTCTGTGACCTTAAATAGGATGAAGTAAAATAGTTCAAAGATTAAAGCATCTTTTATTAATTGAGTAATAACTCACATTTATAATAACTCACTTTGAGTTTTATTTACAAAGTACTATCCTCATAATAACCCCATAAGTATTATTTTATAGTTGAGTGGACTGAGGCTTAGAAAGGGTAAATGACTTTCCCAAGGTCACACAGACAGTATATATCAGAGCTAAGATTCAATCCTTGTCTACCAGTTCCAAGTCTTGTGCTCTTTTCCCAACCTCACCACTACTTCCTATAATAATTCATATCTACATGGAATTTTAAGGTTTAGAGTGTTCTCCTCACTCCCCCTCCCCTACCCCAATAATTCTTTGAGGCAGGAAATGCAGGTATTATCATCTCCCTCTTACAGATAGCAAAGTCAAGGATTGGAGAGATTGTAGCATGCCTATTCCTGCCCAATGAAGCAACATAAGGAAAGATCAGTGGAATTAGAGTGAGAAGACAGAATTTCAAGTCCTGGCTCTGTCTCTTACTAGCTGTGTGACTTTAGGTAAGCTGCTTAACTTCTCTGGGTCTTATTTTCATCATCTCTAAAAATGGGGATAATAAATGTAATACCTCCCTCACAGAGTTGTTGAGAGGTTTGAATGACATAATGAATGTAAAGTACTTTAGAACTGTAAAGCAGCATTTTAATGTTTAAAATATGTAACATGATTATATGTCGGACTGAACGTGTTCAAAATGGAATTCACTATCTTTGCTTTTCCTTATCCCACTCCTCCAAAGTTCCCTAATTCTGTTAAGGATATTACAATTCTTCCAAGCCATACCTGTTTGCAACCTCGTAGTCATATGTAATCATATTACATATATTAAACATTACATATTACAGGGGTTTTTTAGTACAAGGCTCTTTCCCCTCCCCACCAACAACCATCTGGGTATCATCAATGGGATGCTTGCTATAAGCAGACCTCTCAGACTGTGCTGTTACTGTTGAGTGGAGTCCTATCTCAAAGAAGGGAATCAGGACCAGAGGAAAACAGGGGTGGAGACGGAGTGATGTGGCAGTGATTGCAAATTTAGTGCCTCCCATCCAGTTTCAGGGGCTCTCCCAAAAGGCAAGGACTATGGGAGTGCTGCACCCCAATGAACCTGACAGCTCAGTACCAAAAACTGACATGCCCACACCCAATACTCATTATCTCCAAACTTGTGACCTATATAAATCAACAAAGATTTATTGAGTGCCTACTATGTGCTAAGCATTTCCTTTTTCATTTTAAATCTATCTGCCACCTCCTTTCTTCTCCTTCAACATGCTCAGCTCTCACTTGACTTATAAAAACATTCCCAAGACCTTGTCATCTGCTCAAGCTGTCATCCTTTATCCCCTCTTACTTTCATCGTCAGACTCCTAGGATAAAGGTATGTACAGTGGCTAACTTTATTTCTCCATCTCCCATTCACCTATCAACCTCTTGCAATGTGGGGTTTTGATCCCACTACTTGAATGAAATTGCCCTCTTCAAAGTTGGAATAATCTCTTAACAACTAAGAGAAAAACCTTTTAATAATGTTCATCCTCCTTGACCTTTTGCTTTTGACTCTCTTGGTTTCTATGTCTGCTCCTAGCCCAGTCAGGATCTAGTATCCTAAACCAGGCACCTTCTGTAAGCCACATGGCAGAGAACCAGTGATCTTCTGTAAAATGGGTATAATAGTATCTAGTTTCCAAGATTATTGTAAGGATAAAATGAGATATGTGTAAAATACTTTGCAAACCTTAAAGCACTATATAAATGCTAGTTATATCATTTCTTTCTCTTCCTCCTCCTCCTTCTTCTTCTCTGCTCTGGGAATGCCACATCAATGTCATAAGTCCAACGACCTCCCCCAGCTCAATAGTAGAGAATAGGGACCTCCCTGCCCTTCATTCTAATGGGCAATATAGCATTACCTGTTGTTACTGAGGGGAGCCATAGACCTTTTTCTATCCCCAGTCAACCCTCATTTCCCACAGCCAACTTCTCACCAAGCACAGAACATCCACCTGGATGCTGGCTCCACAGATCCCTATCTCTGCTAGAGATATTGCAAACCCTGAAATCTACTACATTCCTGGTAGAATATTCAACACCTACTCTCTCATTACTTTCTGATACCCTTTGTGCTCCAGTCCATTTTCTTTTCTATCTCTATTTACTTTCTCAGTGATCTTATTTAATGATCATACCTGTGCATACAACTTCCAAGCCATCATCTTCCTCCTATATGTCTAGCCATCATCTTTCTCCCAAACTCCCATCTTATGTCTCCAACTGTCTGCTGGATCTGTCCACCTGCTATCCCATTGGCACCAGCATGTCAAACTGAATATTTTCAAAATGGAACTCATTTTGAATGGAACTCTTTCCAAACTTCCTAATTCTGTCGAAGATGCTGACATTCTTCTAAGTTATCTCAGTACACAACCTCATAGTCAGCCTTGACTTTTCCCTATCTCTCATGCCCTACATCCAATAATTTTCTGAGTCTCATCACCTCTACCTCTACAACATCTTACACAAGCCACTTTTTTTTCCATTTACACCATTCACCTGGACTATTGTAATAGTTTCCTCATTGTTTTCTTGCTTCTAATCTCACCGCTCTCTAATCCACCCTCCACAGAACTACCAAATTAATCTTTCTGAGGCACAAGTTGGACCACATCATTATTTTACTTAAACATTTTGCTTTTGTCCTTCTAGGATAAAATGCAAATTCCTTGGCCTGATATTTAAAGACCTCCATAATCTTACTGTAGCTTCTCTTTCCATTAATAGTACATATTGCTTCCCTTCATACACTGCACTGGGTTTTCCAAAAACTTTAATAGTTTAAAATTGTACTAAGGGTTTGGAGACACCATGAATGTCCCAGTCAAATAACTGGAATTAGCTGTCCCATCTTGAAGGAGGTGCTGATGGTTTTCTATTGTCTCTTCCTCAGGCTCCTTGAGGGCAAGGGCTGTTTTTTTGGACCTCTTTTTGTATCTTCAGTGTAGCACAGTACCTGACACCTAGTAGGGGCTTAATAAACATTTATTGATTGATTGTTCCCTGACCTCAGCATTCTATCATCCATTTCTTTTGTCCAGGCCACCTCTCATGTCTGGAATTCACTTCCTTCCTTGCCACCAGCTCTTAGAAACCTTAGCTTCCTTCAAGGCTTGGATGGATACCACCTCCCACGTAAAGCCTACTCTGATTTCTTCAGTTTTTAGTGCTCTACATCCCTTTCTAATGACTACACATACATACTTATGTGTGTATACACTTGTTATATGATCTAGTTAGAGTAAGTAGGCAGAGATTGTTTTATTTTTGTCTCTGTGTTTAAAGTACTTAGCACAGTTCCTATCTAGGAGGAACTTCATAATATTCCGGTTGAATGAGATTTGTGAATAAGACACCCGTTATGTTTCCATTGTTCCTGCCCTCCAAACGCTTATGGTCTAGTTGGACATATTATAGGATTATAATATCATTTGAAATCAGACTAGACATTCACCCAGAAAAATGAATAACAGATGTTTTAGGATATATGATAATTATTGAAGCGATTTCAAAATTAACCACTTTAGTAATTCAAAGACAGGAGAGATTATTGTGAGTAGAAGATAATTAGAAAATGTATTATTTACAAAGAAGAGGTTATTCTTTATTTTATTTTTTGATTATTCTTTTTATGGTGAATTTTATGTTTATTTTTAGTTTACAATATTCATTTCCACAAGATTTTGAGTTACAAATTTTCTCCCAGTCTTTCCCCTACCCACCACCCCAAAACAGCTATCCCACTGAATACCCCCTACTCCAATCTGCTCTCTCCTATATCTTCCCCCCTCTTCTCTCCTACTTTCCAGTAGGGCAAGCTGGATCTCCATACCCCAGTGTCTCTCTCTCTATATATTATTTCCCAGTTGCAAGTAAATAATAATAATAATAATTTTTTTAGCATTTGATTTTAAAACTTTGAATTCCAGATTCTTTCCCTACTTCCCTCATCACCCACCCTTACTGGGAAGATAAGCAATTCTATATAGGTTGTACATGTGTAGTTATACAAAACATTTCCATAGTAGATATATTGTGAAAGACTGACTATATTTCCCTCCATCCTATCCGACCCCCACTTGTTCTATTTTCTACTTTGACACTGTCCCTTTTCAAAAGTGTTTGCTTCTAACTACCCTCCCCCACTACTCTGCCCTCCCTTCTATCATCTTCCCTCTTATCCCCTTTCCCCCTACTTTCCTGTAGGGTAAGATACCCAATTGAGTGTGTGTGTTATTCCCTCCTTAAGCCAAATTCAATGACAGTAAGGTTGATCCATCCCCTTTTACCTTCCTGTTCTTCCCCTCCATTGTAACAGTTTTCCCTTGTGTCTTTTATATGAGATAATTTACCCTATTCTGTCTCTCACCATTTCCTCTCATTATGTTCCTCTCTCATCTCTTAATTTTATTTTTTAAATATCATCCCTTCCCATTCAGTTGATCCTGTGCAGAAGAGGTTATTCTTTGGGTAGGTCTTAAAGAATAGGTAGACTTTAGATAGGTGAAGAGAATGAGAGTATTCTAGGTATGGGGAATGCTGTGAATAAAGTAGATGAGGGATGTGCTTGTTGTCCAGTCATTTTTCAATCATGTCCAACTCTATGAAACCCTTTTGGAGTTTTCTTGGCAAAGATACTAAAACGGTTTGCCATTTCCTTCTCCAGCTCATTTTACAGATGAGGAAACTGAGGCAAACAGAGTTAAGTGACTTGCCCAGGATCACACAGCTAGTAAGTATTTGAGGCCAGATTTGAACTCAGGAAGATGAGTCTTCTTGACTCCAGACCCAGTGCTCTATCCACTGTGTCACCTAGTTGCCCTCATTGTCTACATAAGAAGTGACAAAGGCCTGAATGAGAGTAGGAATAATAGGAATGAAAACTGTTTATCTGCATTACGAAAGACAGATTTGATGACAAAATTTGGTGACTAATCAAACTAATCAGATTAATTATGACTTCCTCATAAGGAGGAAGAAGTTGAGGAAGTCGAGTTCTGGAAAAGAATCTGGAACCTTGATCATGAGCAGGAAACACTAATGCAGAGAAATATCAATATAGTTTATTTGCAATCCAATAATGCCTTCACCTCTTTCATGGTTGTAGTATTCTCTAGTACGTACCTCATGGAATCAAATATCATGACTTGGGGTCTCCATCCACAGGCTCCTCTCCTTATTTCCCCTTATATTTCTTATAAGGCCATTTACTAGTGCATACTGTATGAAAGGCTTTAAAGAGATTAGGAATAAGACTTTAGCCCTACAATTTCATTGACATAAGGAACTCCCAAGTGAGGAAATTCTACCAAATCAGGTTGACACTTTTTTTTTTTAAAGCAATAGGGGTTAAGTAACTTGCTCCAGGTTACACAGCCAGTTATTTCTGGGTGTGGTGCTGAGTATCTAAGCCCGGATTTGATCCAGGTCATCCAGACACTGGAGCCGGTGCTCTTACTCGCTGAGCCACCTGGCCGCCCCAGGTTGACACTTCTTGTACAATTCATTTTCTTAGAAAGTTTCTGAGAGCTCTGAGAAGCTATGACTTGCCCAGGATCACCAAGTCAGTACGTGTCAGAGAAGAGTCTTGTGTCCAGGTCTTTTTGGCCAGCTTTCTATGCCACCTCTTTTTAAAAATCAAAATAATAGAAATAAATCATTGCAGGTTAACATTGCAGAACCAGCATGCACCTCTTCTGCCCTTGACCTGTTCAATTCCTACATCAATCACCCAAGTGAGGGAGGCAGGATAAAATCCAAGAAGTTCATTTCCCCTTTGCTCCCAGTTTGTCCAGGTCAGGGCTTTCTTGCAGAATTTTTCAGTCACAAACTGCTGTGCTGGTTTATCCCACTGATGCTCAGAGCATTTTACTGGCTCTGTCCAAAGCACCATTTGCCTTCAGTTCCAAGCAATCACTGTTCTACTGTTCTCTGCTCTCTGTCTCCAGATCTCTTTTTCTCTTATAATAAGGTGTGCTCATTTAATTGCATCTCTGTCCCTTTAATGCCAGGCAGGTTGCGGGGATCATAGTGAGGTGGGGGGGTGGAGAGGGGAGGGAGGAGTTCTCCTCTGGGTAATAAGCTGTCTGTACATCATAGAACCTGACAAGGCATATGGAGATGGCAAGTCTACAAGACAGCATCATTTTCCCAACTTCTCTTCAGATTCAAATTCAGTTTCTATTCTAAAATCTACCCCAGATTTCTTCAACAATCATAAAGCCATCAGACCAGGATCCTTTGGGAGGAACATGGGTGCTACACAAAAAATGTATGTTATGGGCTGTCTTCCCAAATAAGTGTGTAAACTCCTTGAGCATCTTATTTGCTTATATTTATCTCCTTAGAGTTTAGCACAGTGCCCTATGTCTTCCTTTCTCCTTCCTTCCTTCCTTCCTTCCTTCCTTCCTTCCTTCCTTCCTTCCTTTCTTCTTCTGTGCCTGTCTCTGTCTCTCTGTTTCTGTGTCTCTCCTTTCTCTCTCTGTCTCTGTGTTTGTCTCTCTGTCTCTCTCTTTTCAGTGAAATATCGCCAGGGGAGGAGGTGGTTGGAGTTTGGGTTATAATTGTCCAAACTCTTTTCATATTAACATGGATAAATTTTTGTAGCAAGAACTCTAGCTTCCTGTGGTCTGATTGTTGAGTTACTATGTGGGTCCTCTTGGGCCTGAGGTAGAGAAATGCTGAAAAACTTCTTAGACTTTCCCGAACTATCTGGATAATTGCTCAATTTTTTCTTGGCAGGGCAGCCCTGGCCTGAGAGACCTTGATGCTTTACATTCATCTGGCACCTGCAAAGTGAGGAACTCAATGTCAGGACAAAGTGTTCTATAATAGAATCTAATTATAAATGCTGTAGCAATCCTGTTTGCTACCCTTTGTTTTTCTTAAGGATTCAGTGATGCGACTTTCTAGTCTCTTTGTCAGTCCTAATAGAAAATCCAATGAGAGGAATTTTGGTGCAGTAGAATTAGTCCTGGATTTGGCATCACAAGTTTGAATCCCAGTGCTGCTTACCAACTATATGACTTTGGGCAGGTTCTTTGACTTTCCCCTTCCCAATATACCCCTCCTTGTCATCACCATCCTCATCTTTCAAACTAGTGGGTTAGACTTGATGACCTCTAAAGCTGACCCCAGCTCTAAGTTCTCTGATCCCTCAAACATTTTCCTTTAACTATGGACTTTATCAATTAAGCAGCAATCATTATTAAGTGCCTACTATGTGCCAGTCACTAGGAAACAAGGAAAGGAAATATGAAGTACCTGCTATGGGCCAAGCACTGTGCTAAGCACTTTACACCTATTATCTCATTTGATCCTTACGACAACTCTGGGAAGGAAGTGCTGTTATTATCTCCATTTTACAGGTGAGGAAACTGAGGCAAACTTGTCCAGGGTCCAGGGTCACACAGTGAGTAAGTGTCTGAGGCTGGATTTAAACTCAGATTTTCTTGACTTCTGGCCCAGGGTTTTATTCATTGTGCTAGCTAGCTACCCCTAGGGGATACCAAGTCAAAAATGAAACAATCCAAAAAAAAAAAAAAAGAAAGAAAAGAAAGAATCCTTGCCCTCAAGGAGTTACATTCTATCTAAGGAGACAATATGTACATATTTAAGTGTGTGTGTTTGTGTGTAGTGTTTATATATGTATGTACAGTGTATAGATATATAAATACAAAGTGATTCTAGTGGAATCTGGGAGGAGGCAGGGTGGTTCATGGGGAACTTAAGGTTGGAAGTGGTGCTTAAACTAAATTTTGAAGGAAATAAGGAATTCTTAGTGGAGAGGTAAGGAAGAAGTAAATTCCATAGACGTACAAGTATGGAGGACAGGGGATGGAGACAGAAGGAATGGAGACAGAACATGAGAGCATCGTGTGTGAGAAACAGCAAGAAAGGCAGTTTGGGTAGAGACAAGAGTGAAGGAAGGGGAATGAGGAAAAACAAATCTGGAAAGGTAGAGGCCAGGATGTGAAGAGCTTTAAAAGACAAGGTGTATAATAAATCCAAGTGAAATGTATTAGCTTAGCTATAGTCATTTTCAATCTTTATAAATTGTTCCTAATTGTCTCCAACATTTTTGATATCTAGATCATAAAAGCCATCTCAGAAAAATTCAACCACTACAATAACCTTGCACGATATAAATCAAGACGGCTGCATGAAGTTTGTTCTCATTTGTTCCTTCATTGTCCCAAACTGAGTGACTTTCTGTTTTTTTTTGCAACATGGTTTCTAAGCAAAGCAGTGTCTATATAATGCTTAGCTACAGGCTTGAAAGGCCTGTGTTTCTAAGAAACCTCTGGCACTTAGCTCCTATCCCCTTTACAAAATGTTTCCAAGTAAGCAAGTGAGGTTTCGAGAAATGCTTTCACGGTCTCTTATTGTGAGACTAGCATCTGCCTTCCCTTCACACCCACATTGACACCCCCTCCCCCCTTCGGTAAACCCCCCCTCTACGCTTACCCTCTCACCTCCCCCCCACCCCACACGCTTAGATTACAACCTTGCCCACCGCAGTTATATTCTGGATACAGATCTCACTCCTATCCTCTTTCTGGGTTTCCATCTTTATCATGTTGGACTATTTCTCAATGACTTAGTGGTAAAACATCGACTACTCAAAGTATATACATATAAAATGTTTCTTCATAAAATGCATGTAATTTCTCTTTGTATGATAAGAACACTTGACAGATATGTGATTTTGACAGTGTTGGAGAATTCTCTGTATGGGAACTCCTATCAATTTAGATCACATACCCCTATAACTTAGGATCTTAGTATTGTAGATTTTAGAGGAGAAAGGGACTTCAGAGGTCACCTAGTTCAATCCTTTCATTTGACAGATGAGGAAAGGAGGTAAAGTGACTTGGTAGATAGGTCCTAGTGAGTTGCCTGGGGGCACACAGCTAGCAAGTATCAGAGCTTGGGTTTAAATTCAGTCTTCTTGACTTCAAGTCTAGTACTCTACTATACCAGGATGCCTCTGCATAAAAGAGCCTTGAATTCAGGCTTTTGTGAAGTTGTGGATTTTTCTCTTTTTTACCAGTCACCTGACAATCAAGTCTTCCTGAGTTTCCACCCATAACTGATTATCTGTCCTCATCCTCCATTGAAGCCCACCATTAAAGAATATCCTCTTTGGATGCTTCATTGGATTCTCAAAGGCAATGCCAATGGAGGAAAAAAAAATAATTAAAAACAGCTTTAGCAGGTCCCTACCAAAGTAGAAAGGCTTTGAGTACAAGTCATGTGGCTAATTGTAGGTCTGTCATACAAAGATCAACCTAACTGTATTCAAAGAGGCATACTCACTGAAAGGTTGCCACCAGGTATTGAATTTTCCTGGCCATGACAGCTCGTGAAGACTATTGTCACAAGGAAGTATGCTGTGAGGGCTGGAGATTTTATTGGGAAATGACAACGATATTAATGAAAAGTAGCAATAAAACCTTTCAAAAGATCTGCTGCTGGGTGCGATGGTATACACTTGTAGTATCTGCTGCTGGAAAGACTAAGACTGGTAGATTTCTTGAACTGAGGATTTCTGGGCTACAGTGAGACGAAGACCAATTGTGTGTCTGTACTAATTCTCTCACCAATATGGTGAACCCAGTGTGAGGATAGGGCCACCAGGCTGCGTAGAGACAGGGTGAAACAGCCTCTGTCAGAAAACTTATGTTAAAAAATTTAAAAAAGTAGAATAATGGATAGAGAAAGTGGGGTTCTTTAGTCACATGGTTGTTTAGGTTGAGCAAGCAGAATGTGTAAAAAAGATTTTAGTAGTAAAAGTATGATCGGGAGCTCAATATTTAGATGTATTCGGGGTGAGGGTGTTTGAGGTGTCTGCCTATGAGGACAGAGATTGAGAATAGATTGCTTTTAGAAAAAAATGTACTTCTATGTTGATTTATAGTAGGATTGGGCCTGTGAGTGGTTACTTCATTTTTGGCCAGGGTGAGACAGGGAGATCCATTCTCAAAACAAAACAAAACAAAAACCCAAGCTAACAACAATAACAACAACAACAAAAAAAAAACCAACCCCAAAGCAACAACAACAAAAGCCCAACAACCAAAAAACCCCAAACCAAATCAAAACAAACAAACCAAAAACTCACGGGAGGGGTGGGGGAAAGCCTCCTGCTAAGATATAGAAGCCACTGAAATCTTCATTTAGAAAGTACTCACCTCAATGAAGTCATCAATGATTGAATTATTAATTTTGTACATTCTTCTTCCCACTATAGAAATTACTAATGATTTTTCATTGACAGAATATCTAAACACTTTTTATTTAGTTGAGTAGTTTGAAAAAAACACACTGACATTAACTTCTCTCTGAACTCTAATACCCTTACCATTCCTTTATTCTAGATTATGAATTTTAAAGAAAATAGGTGTAAACAATGTCACCAAAAAAAAAAAAAGGAAGATGGACTACCAGTGAGATGGCAAGGATGAGGAATATGAGGCAGATAACCAGAGTATTCCACTGGTATTATTATAATGTCATGATAAAGAAAGTAAAACCCCTACCATGTTGGGAAGTCCTTCTGTGGCCAACTTGTAGAGAACATGGATTAGATTTATAGAGGATGGGCAGGTGTGGATAGGTTGAATTGAGTATCATAGATAAGATGATAGATCTATTTGAGGGTGTAAAGTGTCCAAAAAAATGAACACACACACGTACACACACGTACAAACTTCTCTTGTCTACCTTACTCTAAGATTCTGTAATCTTGCTTTTAAATAAATGGTACTGGGTATCTGAAGTATATTTTTTTCTTAAAGCAATCTGGTTCTCAGTCTCTGTCCTCACAGGCAGACACCTCAACCCCCCTCATACCTGAATCAGTCTAAATATTGAGCTCTTGATCATACTTTTACTGCTAAAATCTTTTTTACACACTACTTGCTCAACCTAAACAACAATGTGGCTTAGGAGTCCCACTTTCTCCATCCGTTACTCTTTTTTTTTTGAATGACCATTTAACTGTGATGTCCCAAATTGAAGAAATTCTAATCAATTTTTCCCACCCTTTTTTCTTTCATCAAGAATCTTTGATCTGCTATCATAGGAATAACTCATAGTAGTATCATACTGATCCTTAGATAAGATGGATATATAAGGGAAATTCTTATAACATGTAGACATTGTTTGAAACTGACCTTTTTCTGTTATATGGATGTGTTTATATTGTTTGACAGATTTGAATTAAAGCATTTGCTTATTTCTAGTTTTCTGTGAAGCAATGATTGAAAAGCTATATCTTCTTTGAAGGTTCATCTATTTTTTTAATGTAGAAATAAGATGAACTTTGTAGAATGTTATCCTGGGGTGCAAGCCTATTTCCTTTATATTTCTATATATCATATTATACAGGTTTTTATTTAACTGATGCTTCTTGAAATATGAACTGCCCCTTCCTAGCTGTTTATAATATGTATATACTTTGATGCTGAAGTGTTAGGATTTGTTGGCTGTATTTCCACATAGGTTATATCTGGGGTTCCTCTCTGTTGATTGACTGTGGATTTCTATGCATTTGCATTGTCCTTTGTTTTCAATATATCTGGGTGATTGTCATGTATAATTTCCCGAAATGTAATGATGAGACTCTTTGTTTCCTTGTGGTTTTGTGGGAAGCCAATTATCTTTAAATTGTTGATCTCTTAAATTACTTTCATTTATAAGAACCTAAAACTGCTTTCTAATTTTCCTCTTTTGATTTTCGATCTGATATTTCTTGCTTTATTTCTACATTTTTTCTTTTTCAATTTTTTTTGTTGTACTGTTTTTCCACTATCTGTTCTAAACTGTCAGTTCTCTAGTTTGTGTTAAAATTATATTTTTAGAACTCTAATTTCCTTCTTTATATATTTCTGCAATTCTTCTGTTGATCATTTCAACCCTTCTTAGTGTTCTTATGGCTGTTCTATCTTAATTTTGAGGTTCTGGTAATATTATTTCTTTCCTCTGGGGATTTCTTCTAGTTTTGTCTTACCCCAGAGTACAATATTTATTCATTATATTATGGCAGAAGTTCTTAACTTTTTTGTGATATAGATCCCTTTGGAAGTCTGGTGAAGCTGATGGGCCTGCTTTCAGCGTATTTTAAAATTCATAAAATAGGATTACAAAAGAAACCAATTGCATTGACATACAGTTATTAGTAATTTTTTTTAAAAACCAAGGGTAAGAAACCCTTGGTATTAGGCCTTTTGGGGGGGGGGTCATTGTTTACTCATTTCCTCAGTTGTGTTTTTTTTTCTTTTTTGCATTGTACTCTTTTCAGGATTTCATTCTTTCCCTTTTTTGTAGTTGCTTTTTATCTGTTGCATTTATTGCTATTTGAATCAATGAGGAGTATCTGGGCTTAGACATGAACAATTACTCAACTATATTATCAGAAATCACCAGGAAATCTCTTTCTCTTGTATTCATGTTTGTATCCTCTTTAACTTTGTCTTCCTTCCCTCTTCTTTTATAATTCCTTGCCCAACAGTTACCTCAAGGAGGTTTTTGTCCTTGTCTTCTTGTCTTCATTCTCTTTGTTTCACTTGTAAGCCCCAAATGACCCTAATAATGGCTAAGAAACATAAATGTGATATTTGTTGTATTCACATCTAAGAAAAAGAAATCAATGAATTTTAAAGTAAAATTAGACAGTTCTATCAATTGCTAAAATCTTTGGAAATAACCAAAAGTCCCTGTTAGAATCTCTGAAAATTTCTTCATTTATTTCCTTATATTCCTCTAATTAAACCTACTTTTCATCAAACACTAGTATACAAGATGAAAAAAATTATTTCTTATTCAATTTGATTGTTTTTCTGTTTTGTTTAATTAGGAGCATTGTTTTCTACTATTTTTTATTGTCATATTTCAGCTCCATTATGGATTAACTAAGATTTTGTGGATGAATCTGGAAGTATAACAACCATTTGTAATATTATTTGAAAGATAAAAATGCATTCCAAATTTCAAACAATCGACTTGCAAATGAACTTTTGGAATACAATCTATTTGCAAATTAGGAGCTGTCTGTATTTTGGTCTTCTAATTCATATTTGCATAATTCCCTTTCCCAAAGTAGGTAACCAGTATCATATTTCAGTATGAACTTTCTCAGTATCAAAATCAATTTCATTATTCCTCTTGTTCCTAATTGTTTTCTTTTATATGTATTGTCTTATTCTTAGTGTTGGAAAAATATTTGAGCTTGAAAAAATGTTAGAAATTACTCAGTCCAACTCTCTCATTTCATAGGTGATAATACTTAGGTCTAAAAAGTTTAAATAATTTGCCAAAGTTACATGACTAATTGGTGGCAAAGTTGAGACTCCAAATTTCTTAACTTTGGTCAAATCCTCTTCCCCTTATACCATCTGTTTTTCTTTGAGCCTCCTGCTGGACAAGCCACTTCAATTTCATGTGTATCTCTGTTTCCTCCACTGTAAAATGGGGATATATAGTACCAACCTCCCAGGCTTGCTTGAGGATCAAATAAGATATGAAAAGTACTTAACATAGTCCCAGGTACATAGTGAGTGGTTAATAAATGCTTATTTTCTTCCTTCAGAGCAGAAGAATGGAGTTAAGTCTCTCATTTTTCTCCTTCCTTGCACACTTATCAGATTTTCGTTTTATACCTTGCTTTCCCCTTAAAGATTGTCTGATAGGTAGTGTCTGATTTTAGCCATAATATATTACTGGAAAACTCATACTAAACAGAAGGTCACACTTGCTTGTTGTTGTTGTTGCTGTTGTTGCTGAACAACAACTGGATATGACTGGAGATTGCATCTCTGAGCAAGGACTGGATACCAAATAGATAATAGATATGACCAACAAAATACTAATGTACCTTCACTTTTCTCACTTAAAAGAGTAAAATTATGATCCATATTTGATAAATTGGCTATAAATGAAATTTATACACTTATTATACAAAGGGATCCAAGGTGCCCCTTGCATATCCAATAAAAACAAATCACAACAAAAATAAAACATATCCACTAAATTGTAAATTTGCCCACCCTAAGATTATGTTAGCTATGATAAATGTTAATTAAAGGTATTAAAGGCAACATGGCAACGTGGAAATAGATCTTGACTGGAAATTGTTTCCTAGATTCTCATCCAGGCTCTTCCATCGTGTGTCCTTGGGCAACTTATTTAATCTTCCTGAGTCTCTGTTTCCTTATCTATAAAATGATGAAATGGAGTTAGATGCCCTCTAAGGTCCCTTCCAGTTCTATATGACTATGATTTAATTAATGATAATATTACTAGCTTCCTTTGTATTTAGAGAAAGTTTTGAGGGGGTAATTCAGATGTATCCTTAAGGGAAAAAAAATCCCTGGGGAAGTTTGAACTGAGGATGGCTTCTCTTTATATTTACCTTTTGCAAGCCCAGGCATTGAAAGTCATTGTATGAGCCATTCTTTTCAAAATCAGCCATTGTAAGGATTTGCTCATTTGAAGGATTTTACTGGTAGGGTTTGGGAGAAACAGCCTATTGAATCTGGTCCTTTTTTCATTTTTTCTTCTCTCTCTTCCCACCACACAATATCAAGGACAGTCTTTAAGGGGAAAGCAAGGTATAAAAGGGTAATCTGATAAGTGTGCATAGAAGGAGAAAAATGAGAGACTAAACTCCATTCTTTTGTTCTGAAAGAAGAAAATAAGCATTTATTAACCCCCACTATGTGCCTGGAACTATGCTAAGTGCTTTGCATATATTATCTTAGGTGATCCTCAAACAAGCCTGGAAGGCTGGTGCTATAATTATCCACATTTTTCAGTGGAGGAAACAGAGGTAGATGTGAAATTGAGGTAGCTTGTTCAGCTAGTAAGTGTCTGAGATGGGATTTGAATTCATGACTTTCTGATTCCAGGCCCTATGCTCTATCCACTGCTCCACCTAGGTCTGTTGGATGATGATAAAAGGAGCCTGAGGAGGATTACACAGTGAAGCAATGTTGTACAGTCAAAAATGTACTGGACTTGGGGTTAGGAGACCTGGGTTTCAGTCTTAGTTAAGATACTAGCTGTGTGACCTTGGACAAGTCACTTTCTCCAAGTCTGTTTCCTCATTGATAAACAAGTGAATAATATGTATACCACACACCTAAGAGGAAAACTTAACAAGAGGGCTTTGTTGGTCTTAAGTGGTTATATAAATGAGAACCTTTATGAGGATGCAGAAGCTGCCTTAAGTTACATGCTAGCCACACAGATTTGAAGCTGCTGAGAAGTGAAGTATAGGTGTTAATTAGGTAGCATTGAGTGAGTAGAGTGGTGAAATGCAAAGTGTCCTAGAGCGGGAATGACTGTACTTAATATGGATTTAATAACTGAGATTATTGCTTTCAGCTACTAAAAATGGAAATATGCTACCTTGGGAACAGCTTAACCCACCATTAGTGTCTATAATTAAGTAAAATCTTTTTTGGTCTGTTTCCTTCCTAACAGGTCAATAATTCAGTTCTGTTCAATACAAGAAACATTAAGTGCCTACTATGTGTAAGGTACTATACTAGGTGCTGCTAACATTTATATGAGCTTTATGGATTGTAATTCACATAGTCTCATTTAATTCTCCCAACAAACCTATGAGGTAGGTGCTATTATGGTTTCCATTTTACAGATAAGGATGTTGATCTAAGCTTTGTAAATCCTTTCACACCCATTATGGCCCCTTCTCCCCCATGAAGTCTTTCCACACTTACCCAGTTGACATTGATGCCTCCCACCTCTGAAATCCCAGCACTTTTCATTTGTCAATTAATTGTGCATTGCCTGTTCACATTTCTTTTTTTTTTTTTTTTGCTTTTTTTTTTAAAGAGGGCAATTGGGGTCAAGTGACTTGCCCAAAGTCACATGGGTAGTTTTTGTGTTAAGTGTCTGAGGCCGGATTTGAACTCAGGTCCTCCTGACTCCAGGGCTGGTGCTCTATTCACTGTGCCACCTAGCTGCCCCCCTGTTTACATTTCTGATATGGCTATCTTATACTGTTATTTGATGCTCCATACATTTATATCTTGTCTCTTCAATTCAAAATAACAATAGTTGCTATTTATATAACATTTCATGCTTTACAAAGCACTTCCCATGTGATAATCTCATTTGAAGCCTCAAATTAAACCATTTGACCCTGTGAAGTATGTACTACAGATATTATTATCCTCATTTTACAGCTGAGGAAACTGAGACTCAAAGAAGATAAGTAACTTGTTCATGGTTATAAAAATTAATAAATGTCAGCTAGATGGTGCAGTGGATAGATAACTGGACCCAGAGTCAGGAAGACCTGAGTTAAAATCTACCCTCAGATACTTACTAGCTGTGTAACCCAGGGCAAGTCACTTAACCTCTCATTTCTTCAGTTTCCTCATCTGTAAAATAGGGATACTAATTCCCATTGTTTCTGTGAATGTTAAATTGTCATATAATAATATCTAAGGGTCTTGTGAGGAAAAATGAGATCATATTTGTAAAATGCTTTTTAAATCTTAACATTCCATTTAAATGTTGGCCATTTTTATATGATGATGATTATTACAATGTTTCTTGATATCAGGAACTATCATATTTCTAGATAATTCTCTAGCATATTGACTTGAGCATAATAAACTCTTGATTCAACATGTTATTGAGTGCTTAATATATGTAAGGTCTGTGCTAGGTGAAGAGGACATAAAACAAAAATGAAAGCCTCTACCCTCGAGAAGCTTACATTCAAACAGGAAGAATACAACATGAGAGATAAATAAATATGACTCAAAGTAAAGCGTGATAGCAAAAGAAAGGTCGAGACAAAGTTATGTGTTTGGGGAAAATTTTAGAAGCCAGAGCTCACTCTCAGATGAGGGTACTTGGAGAATAGAAGGATTCATGGAATCTGAGCACAGTCTTAAAGGAAGAGGATCTCAATATTTAGAGATGAGGATGGATAATAGTGTTCTAGATTGAGAATTGGAAGTGATCTATGGTGAAGGCAATGTAATCTTTTTTTCGGTGTATTTAATGATATGCCATGTGGCTTAACTAGAGACCCAAGTTAAGACTGAAGACCTAACTGGAAAACCCAAGGAAACATAGAGAACAATAAGATTAGGGAAGCCATACAGATGCCTGAAAATTAGGGTAGTTGGTCAACCTCTAGAGAGAGTCTGGGAATGACTTCCAAAATGGGATTGGGAAGGTCAGAGAATGGATACAATAAGGGATCTCACCAGAGAGCATGGGGTACAAGTCTTCAGGTCGTGGAAGGACAAGGGAGCCTGTAATGTTTTTCCAAAGGCTGTTCTCAGGACTTGGAATGTCGGTACATCAAGCTCTCACTGGGAATTTTCAGTCCATCTTCACTCCTTGCATCAGGGAAGCTCATTGGTTTCTCATCTCCAAAGTCACAAGTGGAGAGATGCCAATCAACTAGGAAATTCTAGACTAGAAGTTTCTAGGCACAGAATTGGGATATTCTAGGAAAGGGTCAGAATAAGAGTTTGGACATTCTAGGAAGAAGGAGGGATCATGGCTAGGGAACAAGCAGCTTGTTAGTTACAGAGAGACTGGGTCTAAAGACAAGAGAGGTTATCTCTTGCAGCACTTTCATTTTACAGATGTGGAAATTGAGGCCCAGGGAGGTTAAGTGAATTGTTGAAAGTCACACAACATAAATGGGAGAACCAGGATTTGAATACAGATGCTCTGACTCAACATCCCACACTCTTGTCACTTTTGCTGCCTCAAAAGAAAGCACCAGATAAAGTGATCATGGATTTGTAACTGGAAGGAAACTTAGAGGTCACTAGTCCAACCTCACCTAAGGTCCCAAGAGATTTAAGGAATCATCCATGTTTGCACAAGTAGTAGGGAAGAGAGCCAAAAATCCAACTCTAGTCTCCTAATTGCAAATTCATCATTTTGCACTATACGTCTTCCTGCATAATGTATGTTGTAGGCATGGAGGTTAGCTTTCACAAATGTATGAGAAATCTGTGGGGTGACTAGTTATCTCATTTGACTGACTAGAACACAGAGTGAGTGTGTGAAGAGGAATAACATGAAATAAGTCTGAATAAATAGTTTGGAGGGAGATTGTGGAGGCCCTTGAATAAGGCTTAGTAGTTTGTATTTTATTCTGTGAGTATTAGGTAACCTCTCAATAAATATTTTTTGATTCACTGATTGATTGACTTCTCATTCATTGGCTGGTCAGTTAGGGGACTCCAATGAACGTGAAAATTTTAGGGGATATGGAAAAAGTTATACTCTCCATTCTGTTACTAATCCAATGTGTGATTTAGATAAGTTCCTTCCAGTCTCTGGGGCTCTATTTCTTATCTAAATTTAAAAAAGAAAAAATCAATGACAGATTGGTTCAGTAGAAAATATCAGAATACCTGTGTTCAAATCTGACCTATAACACTTCTTGCATGATCTTGGGTGGGTCACTTAATTAATCCTGAATCTTAGTTTTCTCCTATGTAAAATGAGATAGCCTCTAAGATTCCTCTAGCTTTTGAACTATGATCCTATGATCTTGAAAATTCATTTCAGTAGCCTTCCCCTGTGGGAAGCCTTCTCTGATCTTCCCTACATGTTAGCAATACCCTCTCCCTCCTTAAATTATCTAGTCTTCACTTTTCCATTTATATTCTGTATTGCTCTAGTTGACTTCTTGAGGGCAGGCACAGTCTTTTAGTTATTTGTTCTGGTCTCTTTATTCTCAGCATTTAGCACAATGCTTCCCATATAGTAGGAGCCTAATAAATGTTTGTTTACTTAGATATTCTTCTCTAATATCCTTTTTCAGCCCTAACATCCAGTGATTCTAAATCATGTTCCCATCTATCAAAAACTCCTTCCTGGATCAGGTATTTGGCACTCACTTGCACAAGTTTGTAAAATTTGTTTAACCTCTGCAGGAGAATTCCTTCTAGTAAGTATTTTGTAATCTAGATTCAAAAGTGCTAACAACTTCTAGTGTTTAATGTCAGTTTGCTTCCCTCCCTTCCTCTCCCCCCTTCAAAGATAACCAGTGTCAATAATCTTTGGTCCAATCACCCACTTGTAGAGCTTCATTTAAATGGTCTGAAAACACTTGATAGGAGTTGATTATCAACCCACTCCTTCCCAGACCTGCTACTTAAGGAAATTATTATTGGTCATGTGCTAGGTCATTTGTTTTTGCTTAAGATTCTGCTGTTTTTCTCTCTGATAATGGTAACCAAGGGGTAGGTACCTTATTTATCTTGACTTATTTTCTGAAAAAATATTAAGCATTTTATCCAGTATCTTTGGTAAACCAGGTCAGTGCTCTATCTCTGAGACCACATAGCTGCCACTACCCAGGTTCTCTCTTTCTCCCAGTCCTTTATTTCATTGATATCTGACAACTCTGTACAAAATAACATTTTAAAATATTTCTTTTACTCTTCAAAATTGAGGTTTGGCTCTCATTCTCTCAATTCTGCCAACAATTTTTTAAAAGACTACTTGAAGGGGAAGCTAAGTGGCACAATGAATATAGCACCAGCCCTGGCATCAGGAGGACCTGAATTCAAATCCAGTCTCAGACATTTGACACTTGCAAGCTGTATGACCCTGGGCAAGTCACTTAACCCCAATTGCCTCAAAACAACAACAAAAATCCCCCTTATGTTCCTAGACAATTATAGTTCCTTGGGGAAAAGGGGGAGTAGCAAGTTGATCAATGAGAGTGGCATAGTGGATAGAGAATTGGCCTCTGAGTCAAGAAGGGTTATAGTCTTGCCTCTGGCATGTACAGTTCATATGACTTTGGAAAAATCACTTAACTTATCAGTGCTCAGTGCTTAGGTAACTCTCTAAGATTGTAAGTTGGAGGACAGGTGTTGATCTGCCTTGTCAGAGGAAGATTTCTTCATGGGGAGTATACTTTTCCAATGAGAGAAGTCCAGTAAAAAAATGTGTTCAGCATTTGCCATGTTCTGTTATGACTTCTCATATTTCTAGATCTTTTCTTAATCTGAACAGTGCAACAACGCCTCTCCTCTTTTCACTAAGTTATCCTATCTTCTATCTCATTCTAGGATAATTTATCGACCCTCTAAAACCTATTCCAAACATAAATAACTTCAAAATAAAAGGTATTTACAAAGAATGGACAGCTCCCAAAGCATCATCAAATTACTCTCACAATTCTTTTAAGTTCATTATGGAAAAGGGCAAGTCATTTCTTTACTATGTCTCCAAAAATGGACCCTTTATAGACAGATTAATGGCCTGTTTATTCTTTAGGCTATCTGAGCTATTTTCAGATTCAGGACTTCATGTTAAGATCTGGACCATCCCTGGTTTATAGGACTTTTAAGTCACACTACTGAGATCTCTCCCCAAATAGACAGGAGACAAACCTTTTTTACTCTTCCTGATTCTTATTTATCATAAATATTAATCGGTCTCATTGATTCATCTTTCCATTTTACATCCATTAAAAGACACCTCTCTGGATCTACATAAACTATTTTACCTACTTTAACCAGGCTCATTGATTCTCTCCTTTTCTTCCTTCTTCCTTCTCAGATAAATACTCTTCCTTTATACAAGTTAAAAAATAATTTCTGCCCAGCCCTATCCTCACCCTCTTCTAGTCACTGTTTTCCCCAGCCCCCTTTCTAATCTCTTGAGAAAGAACTTCAATAAGGTCTAATCTGCCTAGTCATTTCTTTGATCCTCTGCTCCCTTCTGTATGGTTCATCCCTTTCTTTTCCTGAATCTGCTCACCACTTTGCACTACGTTCTATAGAACATTCCTTTCTGCCAGTGCAGCTGCTCCTGTCCCATCCCTGTTGTGACGGTCATATTTCTTGCCCCATCCTTAACCCCTCAACAAGCTTAGCACATCGGAAAGCAAAGGAGTCAATTTCCAACTACTTGGATTTTTATTGGAAAGAATGAACAGTGTCCACTGGGCAGTCAGAGACATCAATATCCAGAGCCACAGGTGTGAGAACTGGGCTGTCTTGATCCAAAAAAACACAGCAATCACCATACATTGCATTTTTCTCTCTTTCCCCAATTAGTTTCTTTCTTTCTTTCTTTTACTTTTTGGAGGGAGGAAGGTAGGGCAATTGGGGTTAAGTGACTTGCCCAAGGTCACATGGCTAGTTTTGTGTTAAGTGTCTAAATCCAGATTTGAACTCAGGTTCTCCTGACTTCAGGGCCAGTGCTCTATTCACTGTGCCCCCCCTACCCCCCACCCCAATTAGTTTCTAATGGTAAGAAGCAAAGGTGTCATCTATCAAGTTAATTGCATTAAAATTTCTTCAGGAAAGTTCTGCTCATACTGTATCCTTGCTAATTTTTTCTATTGGTTTTCCCCTTCATTGTGACATTCCCAAATACAGGGGTTGCTTGGGCAAAATCCCTGACAATAGAAGCATATGCATTTGAGCTGGACCAGCTTAACCATGTATGAACTACGTGTAGGTTTTATAATCATAACAGACATAAAACTTTTGTGTTTACGAAGACAAGTCTTGGGAGGTAGGTGTTATTATCACCCCATTTTACAGATGAGGAAACTGAGGCTGAAAGGGGTTAAGTGACATGCTTAAAGTCATGCAGCTACCATTTTTTTTCAGAGATCCATGATTTCATTGGTATGGGTACATACTCCTTTCATCAATAAGATTTCAAGTTGTTTCAAATGAGGAAACTTTTCAAAAAAGGCTGGTTGATAATTTAATTTAAAAAATCTGGTGAAACTGTAGATCCTTTGAAGATGAATGCCTTGGCTCCTTCACTAGATGTTTCTATAAAAAGGAAGTCACATGAATATTAAGCCTCACTCTGTTATGTAGAGTTCATGCCCCTGAATGAGGACCTTCATTCCAGGGCAGGGCCAAAGAATAGGTTTGCATGGCATTGACCTGCCACAGTGCTGACTTTTCACCTCTATCCTTTCCCTCTTCAATCTTAAAAGGGTTACAGATACAAACTAGGTGTCTAGTAAACACATTGGCATTATTTCAGTACTTGGAAAGAGCTGTGGTTTCATTGATGTGATTCTCTTTCCACCAAAGTGAATAGCACCCCCTCAACCCCATATTAGATAGCCTTCATAAGTTGCTATCATCAAATAAATATGCCACTAGCAGTATAATTTTCTGATAATAATAATACCTAGTACCAAATAACATTATAAGGTTTGCAATGTGCTTTACAATATCTCATTTTGCTCTTACAACAATCCTAGGAGATAGGTTCTATTATTAGCCCCATTTTACAGTTAAGGAAATTGAGGTAGACAGAGGTTAAATGACTTGCCCAGGATCATACAGCTAGAAAGTGTCTGAGATCAGATTTGAATTCAGTACTTCCTGACTCCAGATCAAGTGCTCTATTCACTATACCAGCTATTCTGATGATAACCTTCTCAAACTTAGCCAGGATGGTTCTTGGACACATGATACAAAGTCCATGGTCAAGCTTATACTTGAAGCCTTTTCATTTTGTTAGAGATTGCTATGGTTTGTACTCTACTGGCATAGTTTTTCAGAACCCAAAGCACCTCTATACCATGGTAAGACATCAAAGTGAGAGGAGGACCATAATTTTTATAATAAACACCCACATTACATAAGGTGTAATTCTTGGGTAAAAGAGATAGGTCTCCACTATGCACGACCCTAAATAGGGAGATGTAGGCTGTGTGATTTGTGGGCACTGTACTCTCTGCTCACTGAATATCTCCCTCAACTACCTATCATTATTCTGTCTTCCCAGTATAATTGATCTTGAAATTCTCATCATTGACATCACTCTTCCAGATTAGACAACACAAATAGAATTACTGTTTCCAAAAGATCACTATAAACATATCAATATAGGAAAGAAGGAAAGGCTTTGGTTGAGGGAGGTGGAGAGAGGGAAGTCTTAATCCTACAGACCACACTGACTTGAATTAGTTAATTAGATCGGTTAGCTGTTATGGTAGATATGTATGTTGGAGAACAAAGAGCCTGAGATTGTTAGAAAGATAGGGAAGGTTTATTTTTCACTGAGAGGGAGAAAAGGGAGGCAGAGCAGCCACATGGCCTTGAGGGTAGGGTTAGGGACAGAATGGAGTGCTGAATCATTGGGAGCATTTGGGGACATAGTAAGAAAAATAGCATTAAAATATTTTTCCTGTGAACCTGAAGAATGCATTATTGTAATTGAATATAGTAAACACATGGAAAGGGCCCACAGAGAAAGTACATGTAGCTAAAGCACATACATGGAGGGGCACTAATATAAGGGACTACATATGGCAATGTGTTGAGGTACAGCTGCTCTGATGCAACAGGCCACTGATGTCTTCTGGTGATGTTGCTACCTTGTGCCCTCAGGGCCTGCTGCATGAGGCCACCCTCCTGGGCCCATGGTTACTACTGGTTCTTGTCAAGTATAGCATCACTCGGCACAAAGTTGTAGAGCTTTTCTCTGCTTCCAGCTTTTGTTTCCAGCTGGGGTTATCAGGTGAGGTGCTACTTCTCCCAGAGAGGAAGAGTACATTCTACAATTTCTCTTTTAGCTTATAGCCCAGAGACTTAAGCTACAATTCTTTTAGAAAGACAGAACCCTCACAGACACAGTCATTAGACTGAGGAAAACCTCTTAGCACTGATTTTTCTCCCTCATAAGGAGAATTTTTCAGTTCTCAGAGCCTTGGTTGTAACAAATATTTCCACTCTGGAAAGGGCTTCCTTGCTCTAGGAATCAAATTCATTGGAGCACAAAATAGCTTGATAACTAAATTGTGCTGCTTACATGCTTTAAGTCTATTCTTTTGCATTTGTGCTTCCTGCTCACCAAGTGCAAGATCTCTGTCAGAACATTCAATCTGATTTAGGGTTAGAAATTCCTTATGCTTCCCACTAAATAGCCATATGGTAAGCCCTACACATAGCAACACCCTAGCGTTTGCCCTGAAAAATTGTCAGGTCCTCTATAGTCATGAGTTCTTCCTCCCAAGTTTTTCTTACCACCAAGATTCTTTTTTACACCCCTTGCAAATGGATGGAATGTGGAAAAGGCAAAGTATAAAACTCAGTTGAACTGCTTTGGGTGGTGTCCCACATCTTATCCTTCATATCACATTCTTACCTGTATTATGCAACATGTAGCAAACCTCATCTTTTAGGCTCTGAACCCCATCCTATGTTATTGTTGTGTGTGTGTGTGTGTGTGTGTGTGTGTGTGTTTATGTGTCTTGGTGGCTGTTAGGGTTCTGTTAAATACTTGACGTAGAGGTTTTTGCCTCTTGAATTTTGAGTATAGAGTCCTAGGGCAAGTGAATTTAGAAAAAAAAAATCCAGTAAGTATAACTTGGGAATCACTTGGGGAGCGTGGGAATACCCAATACCCTCCCAGACTCCCAAGAATGTTCTCTAGACCATAGAGTTATTTATTCATTCTGGGAACTACTCTGTTGTAAGTTCACCTTGGGTAGGAATAGGCCTCCGCCCTGGTTTCATCTTTGTGTCTTCAGAGGCAAACACATCACTTTGCACTTAGTGAATCACTTAATAAGTGTTTGTTAAATTGAATTGATTTGAAATAAAGGAGTTCCTTAGTCTTGTATTTGCATTCAGAGTATATTTATGGATATCTAAATGAATGCTCATTTCAACCTCTGCTATAGAAAAGACCTATTCATTACTTCCAGCTGGGTCTTTTAGATTACCTGAGTCTAGGCAACCTCTCCCTATTCTCAGGCAGGTTTTATACCAAGACCCCTTTGCAGGCTGGGACAGGATTCTCCTGTAGCTTTGTTTAATTCTAGGAAGACCACCAGCAATGTTGTTTGCAGCTCACAAATCTGCTAAGGCTTTCATCTTAATGCTATGTCTTGGTGTTAATTAAAGGATCTCAAAAAACTAGATTCTAAAGGAGGCAAAGTGGGGTTGAGCCAGGCCTTTCAGAGCATAGTTGTGTGCTCATACCTAGAATCCTCAATAAAAATGTCCTCTTGGTTTGAGCATGGTCCCCTTTCCATTTCACATTAGACAGCAATTTTGAAGGTAATTGGCAATAAATAAGCAGTTGACAGTGAAGATCTTCCTCACTTATTATCCTATTTACTCATATTTTCTCCTTTCTCCATTCCCAGTTTTGAGGAGGAAATATGTGTTGTTTTTGTTTCCCCTCTCCATCATTTGCTTCTGGCAACAGCAAGGCAGCAGCAGGAATTGGGCTGAAGGCTTGATAAGAGGCACAAACAACTCTGATGAAAGCCAAAGAATAAGTTCTTAATCACAGTTCAGCCCTCTTCAGCTGCTCCCTCTGAACTTTCAGGCCTTCACTAAAGGGGAAATTATTCTCCAAGCCTGAGCCTCTGAATTTAGCTCTGTTAATAGCACACCTAGGAACGATTTAACTGTGATTCCTCCACTTTGATTTAAAGGAACATTGTCTTTTTAAAAGTATGATGGCGGGTATAGGGGAGGGGAAAGAGGACAAGAACAGAGAAGGTGGGAAGGAGGATTGATTATTCCAGTAATGTACTGAATGAAAAGTTTACTTCCAAGGACCCCACAGGCCTATCACACTGACTCCACATACCTTCCCATTCTCTTTGCAGTCTTCATATTATACCTAACTGGAAGAAGAACTCTTCTTCATCTCATCCTCCCCTGCCTCCCTACAGTTGCATAGGTCAACCCCCATGCCTTGCAGGAATCATAGATTTAGAGCTGGGCTTGGGATCCAACCCCATCATTTTACAGATGAAGAAAGTGACCCTGGAAGAGGTTAAGTGACTTGAACAGCTAGTAAATGTTTGAATCAGGATTTAAACTAAGATAATCCTTACTCTCTAAGTCTAGAATTCTACCCACCTTTCTACCTGTTGAAATGCTTTTCCTTAAAGACTCAGCTCAAATACAACTTTCTTCACAATGGGGGAATTAGCCTGGTGTGAGGGATGCAGACTAACACGATGGTTAGGGCACAGGACTTGGAATCAGGAAGATATGGGTTCAAATCCTGTTTCAGACTCTCTCAGTATGACTTTAGTAAAGTTTGGGATACCAATATTCAGTATAAGAAACCACAGATCACACAAGATAGTAAAGCAAGTCAGCTTTATTGAGCAAATACATTAATATTCATTTAACATCCCTTCCTTTCCTCCCCCACCCATTGAGAAGGCAAGCAATGTGATATCAATTATGTATGTGAAATCATGCAAAACATTTTCATATTGTTGTTATTCAGTTTTTTTCAGTCATGTTCAACTCTTCATGATCCCATTTGGGATTTCCTTGACAAAGATACTGGAATGATTTGCCTTTTCCTTCTCCAGCTCAATTTACAAAAGAGGAAACCAAGGCAAAGAGGGCTAAGTGACTGCCCAGGTCACACAGCTAGTAAGTGTTGAAGGCCATATTTGAATTCAGAAAGATGAGTGTTCCTGACTCCAAGCCTGGTACTTTATCCTGGTACTGCCTACCTGCTCTATTTCTATATTTCCTGTGTTGTAAAAAAAGAAAAGCAAGAAAAATAAATTGAAAAAAATTATGCTTCAATCCACACTAAGACTTCATCTCTGAAGGTGGATTAGAATTTTCCATCACGAGTCCTTATCTTGGATGAGTTGTTGATCAGAGTAGCTAAGTTTTTCATAGCTGATAGTTGTTACAATATTGCTGTTATTGTGTTCAATGTTCTCCTGGTTCTGCTCACTTGACTTTGTTCATACAAGTCTTCCCAGGTTTTTCTGAAACCACTCTGGCTGGTCTTTTCTGGTCAATCATATACCACAAGTTGTTTAGCTATTCTCCAGTTGATGGTATACTCTCAATTTCCAATTCTTTTCTTCCACACAAAGTGCTGCTATAAATATTTTTGTACAAATAAGTCCTTTTTCTTTTTCTTTTATCTCTTTGGGATAGAGACATAGTTGTGTTATTGCTGGGTAAAAGGGGACATAATTTTATACCTCTTTGGGCATAGTTCCAGGCTGTTCTCCTGTATGACTGAACTAGTTCTCAACTCCACCAACAATACAGTAGTGTCCCAATTTTTCCATGTGCCCTCCAGCATTTGTTACTTTCTTTTGCTATAATGCTAACCAATCTGATAGGTATGGGGTGTGCCTCAGAATTGTTTTAATTTGCATTTCTCTAATCAATAGTGATTTGGAGCATTTTTCATATGATTATAGATAACTTTGATTTCTTCTTCTGAAAACTGCTTATTCATATCCTTTGGACCATTTATAAATTGGAGAATGCCTTTTACTTTTATAAATTTGACTCAGTTCCCTATATATTTGAGAAATAAGGCCTTTGTCAGAGAAACTAGCTCTAAAAATTTCCCCAAGTTTCCATCTTTCCTTCTAATCACAACTGTATGATTTTATTATTTGTGCAAACCCTTTTTAATTTAATGCAATCAAAATTATCCATTTTACTTCCTATGATTCTCTCTCTCTGGTTTGGTCATAAATTCCCTTATCCATAGATCTGACAAGTAAAATTTTCCAGGCTCCCCTAATTTGCTTATGATATCACCCTTTATATTTAAATCATGTGCCCATTTTGACCTTATCTTGGTATCTGGTATGAAATGATGGTCTATACTTAGTTTCTGCCAAACTGCCTTTCAGTTTTCCCAGGAATTTTTGTCAGATAGTGAGTTCCTGCCCCCAAAACTTGGATCTTAGATTACTATGCTCATTTACTACTATACATTGTGTATAGTTCATTAGTCCATTGAACCACCACTATTTCTTGGCTGGTACTAGATTGTTTTGATGATTACTGCTTTGTAATATAGTTTTAAATTTTGTACTGGTAGCACCCTTCCTTTACATTTTTTCATTGATTCCCTTGATATTTTTTTCCACTTAATAGTATTTTATTTTTCTCCCCAACTACATGGAAAGATATTTTCAACATTCACTTTTGTAAGATTATGAGTTCCAAATATTTATTCCCTCTCTTCTTCCCATTCCTCCTCCCCAAGATGGCAAACAATTTAAAATAGGTTATATGTGTATAATAATATTAAACATTTCCCCACATTACTCATGTTATGAAAGAAGAATCAGAACAAAAGGGAAAAAATAGCAAGAAAGAAAAAAACAAAAATAAAAAGTGAATATAGTATGCTTTAATTTGCATTCAGACTTCAAAGTTCTTTCTCTGGATCTGGATAGCATTTTCCATCATGAGTCTTTCAGAATTATCTTAGATCATTTTATTGCTGAGAAGAGTTAAGTCTATCATAGTTGATCATTGCACAATGTTGCTGTTAGTTAGTGTATACAATGTTCTCCTGTTTCTACTCACTTCACATAGCATCAGTAAGTCTTTTCAGGTTTTTTCTGAAATCTGCCTGCTCATCATTTCTTATAGTACAATAGTATTCCATTACATTCATATACCACAACTTGTTTAGCCATTCCCCAATTGATGGGCATCCCTCAATTTCCAATTCTTGGTCACCACAAAAAGAGCTGCTATAAATATTTTACATGTACACTTTACATTATACATTTGCATCCTTTTCCAATTTTTTAATGATCTCTTTGGGATACAAACCTAATAGATGTTACTCCACCAGTAAGAAACGGACTTTTGGACATTACTCCTGGTCTTATTTGGACAGAGTGATTCAGGGGATTTGAGCTTCCCCAAGGATTTCTTCCTTTAGGGCAATGGGGAGGCTACCAAGGTCCTTCTACACATCCTTGCTAGGTACTTGACCCTGGGCAAGTCATTTAATCTCTCTAAGCCATGGTTTCCTAAAAAATTAGTGGGTTAGATTAGATAGCCTTTAAGGCCCCTTCCAGCTCTAACTCTCCAGTCTGTGATCTATATCTTCACTGATGCTCCTAACTAAAAAGGGATCCCTCTCTTTTAACCTATCTCTATTTGCCTACATATCTTCCCCTCTTCGATCAAAATTCTGCTCCAGTGCCTCATTATAGTCTGGAGGTGGCCTTGAGTTCCCAAAGGCTAAGGCAGCAGACCTTAAGGTCTGTCACTAGAAAGGTTTGGAGTAAAAATTAACTCATACTGTATGTCAGTCATGAGAAAATTGAAGGCAATAGCAGATTTGCCCCAGGGCACTGACATAGGAATATTGTGTCTTTTACCTGGGGACTGGTCCTGGGTAGAAGAGATGAATATCCAGTGGTCTTACCTTGTGGTCCATTCTGGCCCCAGAGGCCAGCACTTCTAGGGTTCCAAATGCCATGCTACCCCTTTCCAAGAGTCACTTCCCTACCCAACCTCCACAATGGTACAAGTAGACACCCTGGGGAATAGTCTGCCCTCTGACTCACTCATCCATTGGTTCATTTGCCATCTGCACAATAGCCTCTACTCTCCTCCCAAATGTATTTTGTATTTATGTCTCTGATGTCATTATCCATGGATTTGCTATCTTCCAAAGAATTCACCAGTAGAAGACCTATTGGTTATGAATATTTCTTTGGCCAAGCAATTCATGATGACCTTCAACTAAAGTGAGCAAATATTGTAGTGGGGGTAACAACATCCATGTAATAAGGAATCCATTGACTTAACCAAAGAACTAACATTCCCTGCTATACTATAAACTCCTTAAGCAGGAAATATGGTGTTTTTCATCTTTTTTGTGTCGGCCAGTTAACATAGTGCATTGTGTTGCAGGTGCTCAATGAATGCTTGTTCAAAAACAATAAATGTATTCCCCATCCCTAAACCCAGTACTTTGATTATTATGCCAAGTTAGGATCAGCCAAAATTTAGATGGTAGAGATTTGGGTTCTGATTATTAGCAGTGGCAAACTATGAGATAAAAACTAAGAATTCTTTGGAAGTCAGTGGCCAATCTTCCCATCTGCATCTGTTTTGGGAGGGCTGCCCAAAACTTTTAAGAAAAGATGGAACATTTCATACTCTGTCCCCCTTAAGAAGCTCCCCCCACCCTTCAAAAAAGAATAAAGAACACTCAATGAAAATGACAAAGATGTTTGGCAAAACTAGAAAGAGAGACAAAGAAGCCAATTAAGTATAAATATTTCAGAACAGAGCTGCTTTTTGACCTAGACGCTAAAATCCAGCAGGCCCTAATTCTCTAAATGTTTGGATGCAAATAACAGGGCAAGAAAGACTGGTCAGCTAGCTTCAGAGAGAAGTCAATTAAGAGTATTCACATCTGTCTAAAGAATACATGTGTGGTATGATGTCCAAATAGCAAGGGAGGAGAATCAGATATCTGAAAATCTTCCCAGTGTTTTTCTTTGAGGCTTGTGTATTGTGGCAGCCAAAAACCTAATAAGATCTTTGTCTGTATTAGAAGAGCCATAGTTTCTTGGAATATGGAGGTGAGAATATCTCTATAATCTCTTTGGGTCAGGCTATGTCTGGAGCACTGTGTTCAGTTATAGGCATCAGAATTTAGAAATGACATTGATAACTTGGAAACTGTCTAGAGAAGAATAACCAGAAAAAAGCTTTGATTCCTTATCATTTGATTATTCTTTGAAAGAACTTGGGATGTTTTGATGGGAAAAGAGAAGACTCTTGGAGGGGATGTGGAATGGGGTGTGAGGGCTTGGAGGGAGGAACAATAGCTGTGTTCAAGTCCTTGAAGAACTTGATAGAAGGATTAGATTCCTCCTGTTCGATTCCAGAGGGCAGAACCAGAAGTAGTGAGTAGAAGCTTCAAAGAGCCAAATTTCAATTTATTAACAGTAAGAAAAAACTTCCTAATAATTAGAATTATTCAAAAGTGGAATATCCAGAAGTCACCTCCAGAGGTAGTGGGTTTCCCCTCATTGGAGATCTTCAAGAAGAGGCAAGATTAGAATAGAGAATCATTTCAGGGTATGGCTGCTGAGATGTTTTCCACCTTCAGAATTCTGTAATTCTGTTACATGTCATATCCTTTCCAAGAATCATTATTCTCTCCTTGCTTTCATTTGAACTTTGAAGCCAATGGCACCTTTCTGCTTAGTTTATTTTTTTAAATCATAATTTTCCTAAAGTTTGTAAAATGAATGCACAGATACTAATTATAGATGAGAACTAGAGCCTATTTGACAAGGTTATGAATAAAAAGATTTGGATTTTTTTGAGCAAATTCAAATTCAATGCATTAAATGATTTCTATATGTCAGGTATAGAGGTAGGCATAGGAGAGCTGAAAATGATGAAACCTTTCCATTTCTTTTTCTTTTCCTCCTACTTATGATATTTAATATACTATGATATTGTGGTAAAGGCAAGATCACAAGAAGAAGTTCAGCCTGATCAGAAAATCCAAGAAAAAAAGTCACAGTGAGTCATTTTTCCAGGTCAGGTTGGCAAAGGGACATAGGCAGAGAGGTCTGTGAACACTAGGTACAGGATCTAGCCAGGAACAGCCACAAAAAACATTATAGCACAGAGAGACGTTTTGTACTAGAGCAAGATGAGGTCCCAAATACAATTCAGTTGGGTTTGACCCTGTATAGGATACAGGAATAGATGCCAAGTGGAAGCTCTGTCGCTCCCTGGTCCAGTTGGCAGATCCAGGACTGAATAAGGAGAAAACCTGCATGTAGGGGTGGAGTTCCAGGGTAAGGAGTGATCGTGGGTTCTAAGGTCCCACTGAGCAAGAAGCAAATTCAGAAGCAAGTAACAGCTGTGTGGCTCTAACTTCAGAAGTGCAGTAGGAATCTCAGTTTTAGTCCCCCAACTAGTTTGAAGCCTACAGTGAAAATAACCAGGGCAGAAATCCCAGATCAAAGAATAGCTTGTGGTTCTGTTACTCTGAAGCAAAGCTTTCTAGCTGTGGTTGAGTACATCAGGAGTCTACTGATTCCCCAACTGGGGCTAGTCCATTGCTATGTTGCTCAGACCTAAATCCAGTTCAGGAATTTGCAGAGCTCAGACAAGGAGGGTAGCAATTGCTTTTTACCTTGGATCAGAACTCTTCAAAAACACTTGAAAGCTTGCAGATTCAGCCTGAATTATCCCTGAGATCCTGAAATAATATAACACTCAGTTCTTTCAAGGAAGCAGCAGGAGGACACACGCTAAGCCCAAACATGCCCTCCACAAGCGTATGGGGTTCAGCCCTAACAGAAAGTCTGAAGTCAGGAAATAGACTGGAAGAATGAACAAATAAGAAAGGAATCTCACCATAAAAAGCAATTATGATGACCCTCAAGGGACACTCAAGTCACAAACCCAGAAGAAAAGAATGACTTCAAAATATCTACAAGTAAAGCTTCAAAGAAAAACATAACTTGGGTGTGTTTCAATTAAAATTCCTATGAAAGATGAAGTAAGTTTTTTTTTTAAGAATTAGAAACATTTTCACAAGTGCAATTGGAGTGCTAGATGTAAAAATGGGAGGAAATGAGAGCTAAGGAAAAAAGAATTCGAGGTGGAATTGATGGCTTTGCACAAGAGATATGAAATCTTACCTAAAGAACAAGCTGCCTAAAAATGAACACATTCAATTCAACTCAATTCAATAAACATTTAAGTGCCTACTACATGCCAGTTGGGGCAACTAGGTGACTCAGTGGATAGAGACTTCAAACCAGAAAGACTCATCTTCCTGAGTTCAAACCGAGCCTCAGACACTAGCTGTGTTACCCTGGGCAAGTCACTTAACCCTGTCTACCTCAGTTTCCTCATATATAAAATGAGCTGGAGGAGGAAATGGCAAACCACTCCACTATTTTTTTTTTTTGCCTTTTGGAAGGCAATTGGGGTCAAGTAACTTGCCTAAGGTTACATGGCTAGTTTTTTTTTTGTGTGGATGTTAAGTGTCTGAGGCTGGAACCAAACTCGGGTCCTCCTGACTCCAGGGCCGGTGTTTTACTCACTGCGCTACCTAGCCTCCCCACACTTCAGTATTTTTGCCAAAAAAATCCCCAAATGGAGTCATGAAGAGTTGAACACAACTGAAAACAATTTAACAACAACATATGCCAGGCATTGTGATAAGCACTGGAGATTCAAATAAGAAAAAACATACCCTGCCCTCAAGGAGCTTATAATCTGTCAGAAGAAGACAACACACAAAAGAAAGTTGGAAGTGGGAGTGGGGAGTGGGCAGAATACCAGGCCAAAGAGGCATCTTGTTTTGTGGAGTTCAAACCAATCAGTTACAGATGTGAAGTGAAGAATGAGCAGGAAAGTCCAAATCCTGCCCTCTATTAAGAAAAACTTGGAAGGAGTTTGATGTTCCATCCTCTAGCCCTCCAATCAGAGGGAAGAGAAGACTTGGAGGTGTTGAGAAGGTGTTGAGTGCTTAAAGGCTGAGTTAAACAATATGATAATGAGAGTTCAAGTGATCAGCTTATCCTAGGAAGGGCATCTTGTTAGGTGGAGTTCAAACAAAATAGAAGCTAATAATTTTGAGAGATAATAAGAAATATTAAAGTCAAATGATAGAAAAAATAGAAGGAAACATTAAGTATCTTATAGCAAAAACAGTTCACCTGAAAACACATTGAGGTGAGATAATTTAAGAATCACTGGACTACCTACCTGAAAATCATTACTCTCCTCCCTCATTATATTTCAGGAAATCATTTTTAAAAATTGCTCATGTCTCTTAAAAACAGAGAACAAAGTGTAAATAGGAAAAATCCACATAACATCTGAAATAAACCCTTACATGAAAGTATCTAGGAGCATTTTAGTCAAAATCCAGATGTACCAAGTCAAAGAAGAAAAAAAAGAGAAAACTTCAAGTAGCCAGAAAGAAAGAATTCAAGCACTGAGGAACTAGAGTCAGAATTATACATGATTTAGCATCTGCCACTATAAAAGAGTAGAGATCTTGGGATATGATATTTCAGAAGTCAAAGGATATGGGCTTGCAACCAAGAATAACTTACTTAGCAAAATAGTATAATTCTACAGAGGGAAAAATGGATCTTTAATGAAATAGAAGACTTCCAATCATTCCTGATGAACAGACCAAAGCTACATAGAAGCTTTATAATGAAAACACAGGAGTCAAAAGAAACAAAAAAGTTGTGAATAATCATAAGGGACTAAACCAAGATTAACTGTTTACATTATAATATGGCAAGATGATACATCTGTCCCCTCAGAACATCATCAAAGATTATAGAGGGAGTCCAATTAGACAGATTTGATGATCCTAAAAGAAGAGAAAGGAAGGGAAGTAGAATATACTAGGGAGGAAAGATAGGAAAAAATTATCTCATATAATCTGGATGCTCAAGTAGAAGTTTATGAAAATAAGGAGGCAGGAGTGAAGGGGAAAAGGAGGGAAGAGTATTACCAAATGCATATTCTTGGTTAGAAAAATACCCTTCCTTCAACAGGGAAATGAGAGAAAAGAGAATGGGGGAAGAGGTGATAAGATAGAGGGTAGATTAAGAAAAGGATTAACCCTAAGCAAAACAAATCTTAACTGTAGGATGTACAGGGTAGGATATATAAAAATATTCAAAGCATTTCTTTTTGCAGTGGCAATTGGGAACCTAGGGATATTCATCCATTGGCAAATGGCTGAACAAGAGATGATACATGATTGAGATGAAATAGAAGGAATGGAGAAAGTAATATGGCTCCAGGGAAACTTGGGAAGACTTGTATGAACTCTTGCAGAATGAAAGGAGCAGAATCAGGAGAACAATTTATATAGTAAGAACAACATTATAATGATAAACAACTTTGAAAGATTTAGGAATTCTAATCAACAGAACTAACCATGATTTCAGAGGAATGATGATAAAACATATTACCCATCTTTTTTTTTTTTTAGCTTTTTGGAGGGGCAATTGGGGTTAAGTGTCTTGCCAAAGGTCACATGGCCAGTTTTTTGTGTTAAGTGTCTGAGGTCAGATTTGAACTCAGGTCCTCCTGACTCCAGTACTGGTGCTCTATTCACTGTGCCACCTACTGGTGTCATTTCCTTCCTTCCTTCCTTCCTTCCTTCCTTCCTTCCTTCCTTCCTTCCTTCCTTCCTTCCTTCCT
>NW_027187299.1:1264833-1331631 GCF_028583685.1 Petaurus breviceps papuanus | reverse complement strand
TTCTTTCTTTCTTTCTTTCTTTCTTTCTTTCTTTCTTTCTTTCTTCCTTCCTTCCTTCCTTTCTTTCTTCCTTCCTTTCTTTCTTTCTTTCCTCTTTTTTTTTTAAATTTTGCTTTTTGGAGCGCAATTGGGGTTAAGTGACTCGCCCAAGGTCACACAACTAGTTTTTTGTTTTAAGTGTCTGAGGCTGGATTTGAACTCAGGTCCTCCTGACCCCAGGGCCAGTGCTCTAGTCACTGAGCCACCTAGCTACCCTACCCATATTCTGATAGAGAGATACAGTACAGATTAAGACTTTTTTTGCACATGATCAATATGAAATTTGTTTTGCTTGACTCTACATGTTTGTATCAAGGATTCTGTTTTTCTTTTCTCAATGAGGAAAGAGGAATATAGGAGGGAAAGAAAGCAGATTCTTATTAATTGAATCCCATATATATAATTGTATTTACCATATAAAATTGATATGTGATCATTTAATCTCTTTGAAGTAACCTCAAGTACAAATACTGGTAAAATTCCAGTCTTGAATAAATGAGAGATCATAGATACTGGAAAATAAAGCAGTAAGTCTGATGAACTGAAATTCTAAAAAGTGGAACTCTTCTATATATCATATCTTAAAAAAAGCAATAGTTTATGTGCAGTGTACAAAGCATTTAAAATTAACAAAGTTAAAAATGCAAATGCTGTACCATAGGAGAATAATACGGCCAATCCAAAAAGGAATGATGGCATTTATCAGGAAAGGCTAAAAATTTTTTGTCTAAATGTATTTATTTTTTAGCCTGTTTTTTTTTCTGTTTTGTAATGGGGACAAACCCACTACATAAATAAGGAGATATCAGAAATATCTACTCTAACAAGCAGCCTCCTGGTATACAGAAATAGGGCAGCTAGAGCACTAGATCTGAAGTCAGGAAGACCTGAATTCAAATCTAGCCTCAGATACTTACTAGCTTTGTGAATCTTGACAAGTCACTTAAACCTGTTCATCTTGTTTTCCTCATCTGTTAAATGGGGATAATAATAGCACCTATCTCCCAGGACTGTTGTAAAGATCAAATGAGATATTTGTAATTTAACACAATGCCTGACACATAATAAAGGCTGTATAAATGTCACCTATTATTACTATTATTGTTATTATTACAAATTACATCTAAGCAGTATGGTACAATGGAAAGTATGCTAAATTTAAAGCCAGAGAACCTGGGTTTGAATCCTGACTTTGCTATTTACTCCCATATTGACCCTGGATAAATCACTTAATCTCTCTGATTCTCGGTTTCCTCAACTATAAAATAAAAGACTTAGACTGAGTGACCCTCTTCCAGTTCTAAATCTATGATACTTTTTTCTAATTTACTTAGAGCACCATTTTTAGGGCAATAAATAACTTTCCTTCTCTGGACCCCAGTGGATTAGATGAATGCCAAGGTTCATTTAGTTCTAAATTCTATGATCCTATGATCCAAAAGAGAAGACCAGAGAGACACAAGAAAATTGCTATGAGCATTGTAGAATGTCTTGGTAAATGAAATCTGGGATTAACTAACTTTAATTTCTTACTTTGTACTATGGATAATTTATCAATTTTACAAATACTCTATACTTGTAGTAAATTTTCTTGAAAATTACATGTAAGTTATCATTTTAGGATTAGTGACTTAATTATTATGCTTAATAATATTACAAAACTGAATTTGCAAATAATCTGTGCTGAAAAACCAACACAAACCCTAGGTGTTTGAATAGATTGTAAGTTCTTTGAATGAATTGATGATATGATATGGCAGCCAAAAATGCTGATGTGATCTTGAAATAAAAGAATAAATTCTCGTACAAGGGAGGTGATGGTCTTAACATACTCTAAGGGGACTGGAGAGGCATATGATGCTGCAAAGAAAACTAAAAAGAAGGAATCAGGTAAAAAGAGAATCGAGAGAGAGCAGTGTCATGTACTCCAAGGAAAGAGAGAAAGTCTATGAGGAAGGGGGTGGTCAGTGGTATCAGAAAGTGAAGCTCTTTTCAGGGCTGCTCATCCATGTTAGGCAGCACCTGCCACCCAATTCTCACGTGGGTGTAGCAAGAGCAGTGGTCACACATTGGTAAAGAAAAGAAAATAAAGGTAATGTGATCTCAGGTAAAGGAAAGTAGTGGGTTTAAATGACAGACTTTTGTCATGAAAGAAAGAAAAGAAAAAGGACAATAACTTAAGGGGAGGTTGGGCATTGAATGAGGGATTGAGATGGGGCAGAAATAAATATGTCTTTAGGCAATGGAGAAAGGGTCAATAGGGATAGATTGAAAATGCTAAAGAGAATCAATGAGACAGACTTAGAAAAATCACAGGGGACAAGAAGACTGAGACTCAGGTAAAGGATTTGATCTTGGCAAGTAGGACCACCTCTTCTTCCCAGATAGGTATAAAGAAGAAGACGACTCTTAAAAAAAATCCAATTTGAGAACAATACAATGCTGGGGAGGGATAGTGAGCATGTTAAATGACAGAGCAAGACTTCGAAAAGATATCTATGGACTAGAATGTTGGGTGGAGTCTAACAGTAAAATGTAATAGAAATAAATGTAACATCTTACATTTGTTTTCAAAAAAATCAACTTCACAGTTATAGGATGAGGGTAGTTGGTGTAGATAAATAGAAGCTTGTCTGAGAAAGATCTGAGGTTCTTAGTTGATTACAAGTTCAATATAAATCAACAGTGTGATATGGCACCAATGAAGATAATATAATCTTGAGCAACAGTGAGGGAGGTAATGGTTTCTCTCTGTTCTGCCCTGGTCAGAACACATTTGGAGTATTGTGGATATTCTGGGCATCATATTTTAGGAATGACATTGATAAAACTGGAGAACATCCTAGAAAGGATGAAGAATGATAAAAGTCCTGAAGATTGTGCTCTATGGGGATCCATTAAAGGAATTGATGTGATAGGTAGCTTCAAATATTTGAAGGGCTATCTTGGGAAAGATGAATTAGATTCCTACTGTTTGGCCCCAGAGAATAGAACTGAGAATAAAGAGTAGAGGTCTCAGAGATGCAGACATAGACACTAATCCTCCCTGGTTCTCACACCTCCTTCATCTTGTAATTGGAAAGTTGATTTTTGGAAACTAAATGTAAGACTTTACACTTATTGCTATTATATTTTGCTTTTATATTCCAATTAATGTTCTAGGGAGAGAAAAACTTCCTAACAACTAGAGCTGCCTATTAGCAGAATGGGGTGTTCTAAGAAGTGCATTATAATGGCTTGCCCCTCTACTGGAGCTCTCCAGGCAAAGACCAGATGATCATTACTTGATGATGTTATAATGGGGATTCTTATTTAGGTATAGGTTGGATTACATGGCTGGGATTCTGTGATTCTGTATACTCACATACTAACAATGGAAATAAATTTGTTCAGTGATGTACTAAACCTAATTTATAGCAAATGAAGTCTAAGACAAGGAGAAAAATGCTCACTTGAGATGCTTCCATATTTTTCCATAAGTTATCCTTCACGTGCCTTTTCTCCAACCCCATTCCCACTCTCCATCCAGACTCTCCTTTAGGTTTAAAAAAATTAAGTGAGTTCATACATCTATTATCCCTTCTAGGGGACAGCTGGTTGGCAAAGTGGCTAGAGTGCTTGTTTTGGAGTCAGGAAGCCCTGAGTTCACGTACTTGTGGTGTGACCCTCAGTTTTCTTAATTGTAAAAGGGGAATGATAATAGCCACTACCTCATAGGGTTGTTTTGAGGATGAAATATTTGTAAAGTGCTTAGCATAGTGCATGGCATATAGTTGGTGCTATGAAAATGCTTATTCTCTTCCCCCCTTCAGCTCACTCCTAATCTATCTGGCGCAACTCCTCTGATCACATATGTCCAGAGAACCTGTTTTGTGTCATTTCCTGTCCAGAAGTTAACACTGGTAATATACTACAACCTACTTATGCACACAACAAAAAAGCAGATGAAAGACTCACATACTTTGGGCAATATGGGTGAGTCAATTGATCTTTTCCATATATTTATATGATGGTGGTGGTGGTGGTCTGGGTCTGTAGTCGCCTCAATGTAGGGAGTTCTTGGGTGAGGAAACTCCATTCACTGGAGGTCAGCAATTATTCTGATATGTTCATTCTTGGAGAGTTACTTGAGGCAGTGAGAAGTTAAGTGATTTGACTGGAGATCACATAGCCAGCCCATGGCAGAAGTAGGATTTGAAGCCAGTATATTCACTGTGACACATTGATGCTAATAAAAATTCATATGCACATCTATGTGCATATATATGTATATACATATATGAATATAAAATTTAGGCAATTGTGGCACAGTGAGTAAGAGCACTGGCCCCAGCGTTGGGAGACCCAGGCTTGGTTCTGGCCTCAGATACTTGGCACCTACCCAAAAACTGGCCTTGTAATCTTGAGCAAGTTACTTAACCCCAATTGCTTAAAAAAATTTAGGCAATTACATATACACCCATACATATATATGTATGTGTATATGAGAGGCAGTCATGGCATAATGGATGGAAGGCTTTCCTTTGAGCTGAAAAGCCTTGGGTTGAATTCCTTTCTATTACACATAAGAAAATTACTTAAAGTTTCAGAGTTCTAGGCAACTCTTTAAGAATACAAGTTGTAGAATAGTCACTGATCTGCATTGGTAAAGGGAATTTACTCATCCAGGAGTTCCCTGTATCAGGCCCAGTCTCAATGTGTAAGTGGATACATCTATCTTGGCCAAAGTGGTACCATGGATAGAGTGCTTCTTTCCTCCCTCTCTTCCCCTTTCTTCCTCATTTTCTTCCTTCCTCCCTTTTCCCCTTCCTTCCTTCCATGCTCCTTTTTCCCCTTCCTCCTTCCCTCCCTCCCTTTCTTCCTCTTTCCCTCCTCTTCCTTCTTTCCTTCCTTCTTCCCCTCTTTCTTTCCTTCCTTCCTCCTTCCTTCTCTCTTTTCTTTCTTCCTTTGTAATTATTAGCTATTAGACCAGACACAAGCCACTTAATTTCTCTGATCTTGAGGCAACTCCACAAGATTATGAGTTTTAAACAGGTTGTGTATGTACCAGTGAACGGAATTATCCTGCCTAAAAAATCACAGGTCTTTGATTTACTGAGATTTCTCTAGGTCAGATAATGCAGATGGATAATATACTGGATTGAGAATTGAGAAGAAAGAAGAAATTGGGATAGATCTCACTTGGGAAACTGTTCATTGCTTTTCATGATTTCAAACTTCTTATTGCTACAAATGTCCATTTCTTTACTTCAATATTTTCCTGGTGTGGCTATATGACTGCAAATCATAGCACACCATGATCTTGGAAGAACTAACATTACAAATGACTCAGAGAGTGAGGGAAAGACATATGCCGGATGTCCTATGTAGGCTGTGGAATATTACCAGTCATCATTTGTGTTTGAGAAGCTCCATGCAAGTCATCTGTCCTGACATGTTTGAACAGAACAGGATATGGAAAAGAGGTTAATGAAGAGAGATCAACTAAGACAGACTAATAAACAATGGTGTCCCATATTTATAAGTAGGACCAAAGAAGGACCTCTAGTACTGGTGGATCCCTCTACAACAGAGGACTTAAGGACAGCATGGATAAAGAATCTCATAGTAAGATGGATTGCAATCTGTCTCATTTGAGAGGCACCCACACTGATGAAACTACAAATATATTAAAATGTCAAAATTTGTGCTAAATATTTCTTGTGAAACTGAGTATTTCTGGTTATATTCTGGAAAGTAGGCCCCTTCTTTCCTCTTCCCAGCCTTTTCTTTAAGGCAGGACCCTTGGCCATGTATGACTTGTAAAAATGAAGCTCAGAGAGTGATGTAGAGTAAGAGAAAAGGGACTAAAGTAGGTTGAGTGGACCCAAGGGGTGTTGTCCATCACTAACCTACCAATGAATTTAAGAGTCTTGTCTATTAAAGCCACCCACTTTGAAGAAAGCAGTTCTGAAACAGGAATTTGGTGGGAGGGGCCACCAGAGGGCATGGTCTTTGAAAGGAGGAAGAGTCAATTCTGGAAGGGAGATCCTTGCTGTCTAGCAGCAGGGACAGGTTAAATTCAAGGTAGAGGATCTTGGTGATTCAGATTTTGTGATATTGGTAGTTATATAGCTTTCTGATAGGAGGAAAAGGTGCTAGTCTAGGCCACTGGGCAGAGAAGTCAACTTTATAAACAAACCTGTTTGAGAAAAAGATGGAAAGAAGAAGGTCAAATCAGACAAAAGAGAATGAAGCAGGAAAGGATAAGGCAAAGTCCCTTTAATAGTAGCTAGTATTTATATATCATTTAAAAAAAGTACTTTACACATGATAGATATGTCATTTGATTCTCAAAGCAATCATGGGAGGTAGGTACTATTTTTATCCCCATTTTGTAGATGAGGAAACTGAGTCTGAGGGAGATTAAGTGACTTGTCCAAGGTCATATAATTAGTAAATGTCTAAGATAGGATTCAAACTCAGTTCTTCCTGACTTTAAGTCTAATAGTCTATCCATTTTGCCACCTTTACACTTACCTATAGGATCATGAAAGATGAATAAAGACTTAGTAACTGTCTTCTTGGCTTTGTTGGAATTCCCCAGTGTTTCCCTGCAGTGCTTAGCAGTAGGGAAACCCTTAAATTAAACAAAACAAAGTAAAGTCTCTGTGTTACTTTAAGGAGGCAGGGTAAGAGAAAGATATAAGTCCTCTCTCATAGGCCAAGCTGAATGAAAGAAGATGACCAGACAGAGACGGGTGGCAGTTAGAAACCAGTAGAGACCACCATGGAGCCAAAATTCTGAGGCTTGTTGGGACAGGAAAAGAGAGGCGTTAATGGGTACAATAGGCTAGCATGCCATAGTCAGGTAGACCAACACTCAGATTCACTCTTTTGGTTAACAAATTCTAAGACAAAAAACAAAGATGTAATACAATATGGGCATACCTTTCTCCATCCATCAAGGCTGAGAAAAGTCTAAAGTATTTATTATATTTGAGGCAACCTTTTTTTGTTTTGTTTTGTTTTGTCTTTCAAAACCACCTACTTTGAAGAAAGTAGAGAGAAAGCACAGAATTCTAGGGGCAAGCAGTTCAGAAATGGAGGGGGCAGCATGGGAACTAATCCCACATTCAGGAGCATCTTCAGTGAAATTTCTCCAGAACCTGAAACAGTTCTAAGGAACCAGAACAAATGGTCATCCCATTGCTATTACTTTGTGGCAATAGAATGTCATAGATTACTATTGTACTCTAAGAAATGAGGTAAAAGACTTGTATGAACTAATGCAGAGAGAAGTGAACTGAACCAAAATAACAGTTTATACCATAATAATAATATTATAAAAATAAACAATTTTAAAGACTAATATAAACTGATGAAGAATGAAATGAGTAGAGACAACAATTTATATAATAAATAACAATAACACTATAAAAACAAACAACATTGAAAGCTAGAAGAAATTTGATCAACACAATGACTATCCATGATCCCAGATGACTGATGAAGAATCAAAACATGTTATCCATTACTCAGAGGTGATAGATTTAGGGTAAAGAATAAAACAAGTATGTATGTATGTGTATATATGTCATATATATACCATCCATGTGTACACACATGCCTATATATACATATGTGTATATATTATATATATATGTATATATATATACACACATACTATTTTTAATGTGGCCAATGAAGGCCTTTGTTTTGCTTGACTATGCATATTTGTTATAAGAAATTTGTTTCTGTTTTCTTTTCCTTCCTACCGGGTGGAAGGGTGGAGGAGAGAGAAACTAGAGTACTATCAACTTAAAAAAGAAAGAAAAAAAGAAATTGAATTTTTAAAAAACCTCTCAAAGAATCTATCACTAACCTTGTAAGTGGAGATTTCCAATAGGCTCCAGTTTCACCTGAGATTTTCTTCTTCCTTTAATTCTGTTATATCCTTGCTTGTCTACAGCTGGAATCAGGTTTCTTGGTATGGAGGCTTGTCCCAAGCTTGGTTCTATAGCATTTTGACTGGTAGTTTCCTTGAGATATAGTCAATGGCTGTCCTAAGTATTCATTAGAGCCTTGCTCCTAATGATGCTAAGGATGCAATGTGTTTGGCATTAGGCTGCAAAGATAATAGAAAGACACAAGCTCTCCTTATTTGTACCTTTTAGGTAAAAAGCCATTCAGTTTATTAGAGCTCTCTTTTCATTGGGCATGTTGAGTGATCACTTCACAAGAATAATAACTTACATTGGATCATGTTTTAAAGTTTATATATGATAACTATATAGAGCCTTAAGGTTCGCAAAGCCCTTTAGATGTTATCTCATTTGATCTTGCAACCACCCAGTGAGGAAAGTGTTACTATTATCCCCATTTTACAAATGAGAAAAGCAATTTGCCTGGGATCACACAGCTGAGAAGTGCCTGAGGCAGGATTTGAATACAGATTTTTCTTTATTCCAGCGCTATCCACCAACTTCTTAGCTGCTTTAAATACCTGCCTTACAATCAGGGTAAGAAGTGTTGCAAGAATTAGAATCTCCATTTTACAATTAAGAAAATTGAGGCTCAGAGACATTGAATGATTTACTCCAGACATACAACTAGTAAGTGTCAGGGCTAGGATTTGAACCCAGACCTCTTCCTGACTCAAATTCTAGCATTCTTTGCACTATACCATGCTAGAGCTGAGTGACAGTTTGTGTATTAGTGGTAAATGAAGCAAATAGATTTTTCCCAGTTGGTATGGTCCTCCTGAGTGATTGGAATTACAGGACCTTGTAGTACAAATGTTGTTAGAAGGAAGAACTCAACTGTGTGATAAAAATGTAAACTAAACGACTGCCTATTCCTGTCTCTAGGATAAAATAGAAATTCCTTAGTATGGCATTTAAAGCCTTCTGCCATGTGGCTCTAACCTACCTTTCTGATCTTTTACATTATTTCCTTTCCAACCAAACTAGAAGAGTAGCTCTTCCCCAAACTCAACATACTATATGTAGCCTTCCTCTAGGCATTCATTCAGTCTGTCCCCCTTTCCTACAATGCACTCCCTCCTCATCCCCACTTTTTTTCCTCAGTATCTAGCTGAGATACCACTTTCTCCATATAACCTTCCCAAATTCAACCTATCTCAAAATTTTCTTTTCTTTCTCATTTTTTCCTAAGGCATTTTATCTTGGTTTCTCCTCCTTTGCCCCCATCACATGTTATCTTGTATTAATTCTTATGTGTGTACATGTTGTATTCCTCCTCTCAGCAGATTATAAGCTCCTTGAGGAAGCAGGAAGCTAATTTTCTTTAGCTTTGTATCTTTGGCACCTAGCATAGTGCCTTGAATATAGCAGGTGCTTAATAAATGTTATTGAAGTAATGAAAGAACATTAGAATTGCCTTGAATTGCAATTGTGTATATTGGTTTTTAGCTAACTTCTTGTGGCTGTATGACCTCTTCAGATAAGTTGTAAACTTCCCGAAGACATGATTATATCATGATTATACTTCAAACACAGTCTCAGCTATTTACTAGCTGTGTGACCCTAGGCAAGCCAATCAACCCTGTTTGCCTCAGTTCCTCATCTGGAGAAGGAAATGGTAAAAACACTCCAGTATCTTTGCCAAGGAAATTCCAAATGGAGTCACAAAGTGTAGAACAGGACTGAAACAACTGAACCACAAAATTTTATAGTCTCTAAAACATTGCTATACTTAAAATAAGCAATAACAGCTCACTATATAAATGTGCTATGTGCTGGATGCTTTACAATTATCATCTCATTTGGTCCTCCCAATAGCCCTGCAAGTTAGGTACTATTATTATTCCCATTTTACTGATGAGGAAGTGTCTGAAGTCAAATTTGAACTCAGGTTTTCCTGACTTCTGTCCCAGTTCTCTATCCACTGTGCCACCTAGTTGCCTTTAATATTCAAATAGTCAATAAGCTGTTTTGACTAAAAGAAAAACTTCAGTGGTTTCCCCATTGTCTCTAAGATAAAATTAAAACCCCTCATCTTGGCATTTAAAACCCTTCACAGTTTGACTGCAACTTACCTTTCCAGACATTTCACATTATTTCCCTTCATGTGCTCTATATTTCAGCCAAACTGGCTTGCTCCCTTTCATTCACTCCACATATCCAATCCGCTGCCAAATCTTGTCGTTTTTCTCTCAACAACATCTCATATATAAGTCCCTTCTCTTCACTCATACAGCAATAATTCTAATTCATCCCCTCATCACTTCACCCACCTACTATGATAGCCTTCTAACTTGTCTTCCTGCCTTAAATTCTCCCCCACTGCAATTTAGCCTCTGCTTATCTGCTGTGGCATAGATCTAACTGGTCACCACCGTGTTCAATGAACATCAATGGCTCCCTATTACTTCCACTAAAATATGATATACTCTTTAAGTCATTTAAGTCCCTTCATACCCCATACCCTTATCACACCCTCTTCCTCTCCATGAATTCTACTATGTAGTTACACTGGTCTCCTACATTTTTGGACAGGACATTCCATCTCTCCCTATTCCCCATTCCTGGTGTTCCTTCACCTCAACCTTTTAGTTTCTCTGACTTCCTTCAAGATTTGGTTCAAATGCTACCTCCCTCTACTAATGCTTTGCTCTTTCAGATTAATTTTCTCTGCTCAGTAAATATGTATGGGGGTGGAAGGAGACAGGGAGGGTTAGTGAGAAAAACTGGTTCCTATAGACCTTTCCAGACCATATGGAGTTCTCCCCAAAGGGCTTAGGTCTAGTATAAGGGGTCAACTGGAAGTAACCCCTTCACCTTCAGGTGAGAAACCAAACCAATTTGGCTTGGAGCCTGTAAAACAGTTTTCCCTTTTCCATTAGGGCTGTCACTGTCTGCTGTGAATCCACATTCACAGATTGGGTTTAATCACTGAGAAGCTCAAAAGGAAAAGAATATCAACCTTTCTATATTTGAAAACAATCCCTACAACAATTCCAGAGCACGTGGAATTTTTCCTACAGGAATTAAGGATCTGGGGTCTAATGAAAGATATCCTCTCATCCTCTGGTGAGAAACCCAGTGATCCTTTTGGCTTGGGGCTTGCAAAGTAGCTGGGGGAAAAAAGATTGGGATGTTTTGTCCTCTCCCTCATCCAGCAAAGCAGCCCTACCCCTCTCCACACAAAATCACAGAGCAGGTTTAATCATGAAGTAACTTAAGAAGGAAAAGAAAAATCAAACTTTCTATCTCAGAAGAAAAATTTAATTTCCACAGTGATCCCAGGGCATGTGAAATTTAAGGATTTGGAGCTGACTAGAAGTCATCCCCTCACCTCTAGGTGAGAAATCCAACTGTCCTGACTGAAAATTCTTCCATGATTTCCTCAGCAATAAGGTCATCCAACTGGGACCTGTACAAATTTTTCTAAGTGTTCCTTTCCAAAAAGATACACTGAAATTTCTCCAGGGTACCACTGGCAGCAAGGTCCAGAAAAAATTTCCTCTTAGTATCTATTTCAAAGAACACCTAAAAATTTCACCCACTGGATCCCTCTCACTTGTAAGTACACTCCAAATGGAATTCCAGATGCACCCAATAATAGGCCAAGTAAGCTCAGGAAGAGACTAAAAGAAAACAGGATCAGTTAAGTACTGAACAAGTATGAGGATCCCAAGAAAAGGGACGAAGCAGTTGAGGCTGATTATTAGAGGTTTCTGGGCAATCTGGTAAATAATCTATGGATTTTACCCGATGGATCTGCAATCCTAATGGCTCTCACAACGGGGCAAGCAATCTAGGTCTATTTAAAATGAAAAAAGAAAAGTATGAACATTTAGGAGATAGCCACTAGCTCTTAGTAAAGCAAAGTCCATACTTCTCATATTAGGCTTAATATCAATACTTGTATATCATTATATGTCAACTATGAATACTTAAAACATTCACTGAATCAACAAATGCAAAAGTCTTCAATGATCATCTCAAAAGGAACTGATTGGACATAGAAGGGATATGTGCACTAAAAAAATACTATTATACAATGACAGCCTAAAACAAAGGCAGAGAAAAATATGTTGCCAGTTTTTCTTTGGTGGATTCTGAAAACTAGGCTATTGAATAGTGAAAGTCTCGAGTGGATAATTTCTCCAGGGAGTTCCTGCCAATAAGAAGGACCAAATTTTATGCTAGATGAGTCCCCACATGTAGCAAGACTCTAGATCAATTTCCTAGAGTGATGCTGGCTGCATTTTCCCTTCATGTCCTAGGGGTATCCCTGAGGGGCGATGTAATGGCTTTCTATTCTGCTATTGGCTCAAATTCTCATTCTGGTGTGCCTACCTCCACTGTGATTATCTCCCCAGTTTCATTTAACCAATAGGCATCAATTAGCTTTTACAAAGAAATACTTACTGTGAGGATTTAGCAAGAACAGAAGTGCAAATCATTTCCTCCCCAGTGCTTTGGAAGGAGGAGACAGTACCCTTCAGTCCCTGGAGAAAGTGAACTCAGACTCAAAGTAGTTTGTACCTAGCATTCACCCCTACCAACTTTATTTCCATATATAGCATATCCACTAGATGTATCTTTATTTTATTTTATTTTTGCTTTTTGGAGGGGGGAAGGCAGGGCAATTGGGGTTAAGTGAATTGCCCAAGGTCACAGGGCTAGTGTTAAGTGTCTGAGGTCGGATTTGAACTCAGGTCCTCTTGACTCCAGGGCCCATGCTCTATTCCCTGCGCCACCCAGCCGCCTCCTAGAGGTATCCTTATTGCGGTTATTGTAGGGCTGAGATCCTCGGGGCCTCCCTGCTAGTTTAACTCAAGTGTGCTGCAGCCAGCTCGAACTTGCCTGTGAGGACCAACTGTTAAGTTTTCAGTGTGAGCATTCACACCACAGAAACAGGCAAACGCTACAAATCAGATAAATTGTTTTGCTGATTATCTAGACTAAAGAAAGTGATGAAGAAAATGTTAACACAGATTAAATTGAAAAGTGTATCATGTATAATTTTGGGAGGGGTTTTTTTTTGATAGCTTATTATTGGACATTTACAAGCACAGCCCTGGCTGACTGGCTACAAAATCCAACAGGGCCTCTGGTTACCAGATCTCTGGTGTCTTACCATTCTGACCTATTGAAGCTTACAACATTGTGGCTGTCAACAGCACTCCTTAACCTAAAAGCAGGTACAAAAGAGAAAATAAAAGCAACAATAGGGTCCCCTCTCCCTCCCACCTCTCTATCTCTGTCTCTCTGTTTATCTCTTTGTCTCTGTCTCAGTCTCTGTCTCTCTGTCTCTCTCCCTCTTTCTCCCTGTCTCTGTGTGTCTCTCTGTCTCTGTCTCTCTCTCTCTCTCTCTCTGTCTCTCTGTCTCTCTCTGTGTGTCTCCCTGTCTCTGTCTCTCTCTCTCTCTGTCTCTCTCTGTGTCTCTCTCTGTCTCTCTCTCTCTCTCTCTCTCTCTCTCTCTCTCTCTCTCTCTCTCTCTCTCTCTCTCTCTCTCTGTCTCTGTCTCTCTGTCTCTCTCTGTCTCTCTCTCTGTCTGTCTGTCTCTGTCTGTCTCTCTCTGTGTCTGTCTCTCTCTCTGGTCTGTCTCTGTCTGCCTGTCTATCTGTCTCTCTCTGTCTCCCCATAGGAGGAAAGAGCCAGATCAAGAAATTTGCTTGGATTGGCTAGTGGCCTTTGACCGCACTCCAGTTCTGGCTTCACAGCCCACCACCAGACCATGTCTTCACCACTTGATCAGACTATAGCCAGTTACTGAATAGCTTCTATTCAACATCCTCGTGCCTTTCCCTGTAGCAGACTTCTCTTGGTCCTCCAGGTAGGGATTTTGTCAGCCCAGCATATTGTCTTGCTGACCAGGCCCCATCACCTATATCTTCTATGTACTTAGTTATATCGGATTCCCCTCCATCACTTTAGAGGGTATGGCCCTCAAGGCAGGAACTGCTGTTAGCCTTTCTTCATTTCCCTAGTGCTTATCTCTAGGATCCGAACAGTAAGTACTTAGTAAATATTTGCAGCTAGGTGGTCCAGGAGTAAGGAAGACTTGAGTTCAAATCTGGCCTCAGACATTTACCAGCTGTGTGACCCTGGGCAAGTCACTCAACCTTTGTCCCAGTTTCCTCATATGTAAAATGGAGGTAATAATAGCATCTACCTCCCAGGGTTGCTGTTAGGACAAAATGGGATAATAATTGTAAAGTGTTTAGCACAGTTCCTTACTCCAGAGAGTAAGGACTGTTATAAATGTTAATTGTTATTATTATTATCTGTAAAATGAGGATAAAAATAGCACCTACCTCCCAGACTTGCGAGAACCAAATGAGTTAATAATGTAAAGTGCCTACCACAGTGCCTGGCACATAGTAAATGCTATATAATTGTTAGCTATTATTATTAGATGTTTGTTGACTGACTGACTGCTCCTTCCTAAACACAAGCTGTCTGGCATGCTTAGAATATAATCCATCCTCTTAGTTTCCATTAATGTTTAACTCAGATGCCAGTTGTTACAAGAAGCTTTTCCTGATCTCCTGAGCTAGTGTCCTCTCTTTCCATAAATTATAATGTATTTACTTAACTCTTTAAAAGTTATAAATGAATATCATGTCCTCTCAGCAGAATGTAAGGGTCTTGAGGGCAGAGGTTGTGTTCTGTCTCTCTAGCATAGGGGGTTGGGGACTTAGGCCCAGGATGCTATAAGAATGAGCTCAGTGATCTTAGAAAGGCATGGGAAGACTTACATGAAATGGTGACAAGCAAAGTGAGCAGAACCAGGAGAATATTGTATACAGTCAGAGTTACATTGTTTTAAGAATGACTTTGAACGACAAAGTCATTTTGACTATTACAAATACACAAATTAAAAATAAAGGACATATGAAGAAAGATGCTATCTGCATCCAGAGAAAGAACTGATAAATAGAAGTATGTCTAGAGTAATTTTACATATATACCTATTTGTGTCTAATGGTAGCCATCTCTAGACTGGGGCAGAGAGAAGGGAAGAAAAAAAAGTAGTAATAATTATTGTTGTTCAGTCATTTTTCAGTCATGTCTGACTATTCTTGAGTCCATTTGGGGTTTTCTTTGCAAAGACATTGGTGTGGCTATTTCCTTCTTCAGTTCATTTTACAAATGAGGAAACTGAAGCAAAAGTGATAAATGACTTGCCCAGGGTCACACAGCTGGTAAGTATCTGAGGCTAAATTTGAACTCAGGTATTCCTGATTCTAGGTGAGATCTCTGTCCAATGAATCACCTAGCAGCACAAAGAGATGTGACTAGCAAGCATATTCAGTGGATGTGCTTTTATGTGACTTGCTAAGTTTGTTCTTCCCAGGTCCTTGCAGGAAGGTGGACAGGTGTCCACCTTGAAACTGACAAACTCTTTATCATAACCAGTTATTCCAGTGTTCAATAAATGTGAATTATACACAGGGTTGAATAAAAACAGCCTACAGGAAGTGAAGCTCAAGTCATCCCGTTTTTTCCACACATTAGCAGCTCTGGCATAAGATTTGGTGGGAGAGGAGACTGATGTTATTGGTTAGAATGAGGTTCATGTTTGTTTGTGGCTTTCAAGTGTGCAAGCAGTGGCCCCCACATCCCTCATTACTGTAACAGTTGTTCTAAAGCTCAACTTTGCACTTGGAAGGAAACATCCCCATCAAGTAGAGCTCTTTGAGGCAATCATTAATTTGGGCAATATCTCCTTGTAGTTCATCTCTTTGAAGAACCAGACTGACAGAAAACAGGATTGTTGCACACAACTGTAACTTCAAATAGTCTTTTTTTTTTTTTTTTAAGCAATTGGGGTTAAGTAACTTGCTCAAGGTTACACGGCCAGGTGTTTCTGGGTGGGTGCTAAGTGTCTGAGCCCGGGATTCGATCTCCAGGTCTTCTCAACACTGGAGCCGGTGCTCTTACTCGCTGTGCTACCTGGCTGCCCCTCAAATAGTCTTTAATGGTGTGTGTTTCACAGCATGGTCCACTGAAAATAAGCAGAATGTAATGTGACTTTTAGAGGGGACTGAGGAAAAGAGGAGGTATGGAGAAAGGATAAAGTGGACATGCTTTGCCAAGAATCTGACACCCAAGATGGAGGAAACTTAGAAAATGGGGGATGTTCTCTAGTCTTGGGGCCAAAGGAGTTCCAAAAGGGGCTCACTTCTTCAAGCTCCAAAGGACTAATCCAGGAAAGATAAGAACTAGTGAGCACCCCGCCACAGAAGATAGCATTGGAGAAGCCATTGCTAGTGAGTCTACAAGAGACACCCTTTGTGAAACATTTGATTCCAATGGTTTTTCGTTCTTTGCATTTTCTTTGTTGGAATGGCTAGATAGCCTAGTGGATAGAGCACCAGGTCTGGAGTCAGGAAGACCTAAGTTCAAATCTGGCCTCAGACACTTATTAGCCATGTGACACTGGACAAGTTACTTAATGCTATTTGCCCCAGTTTCCCCATATGTCAAATGAGCTGGAAGGAAATGGTCAATTACTCCACAATCTTTGCCAAGAAAACCCAAAATGGGGTTATGAAGAGTTGAACACAACTGAAGAAAGTGAACAATTTTCTTTGTATGAGGAGGTAGAGAAGATTTAAAGATAAAGGAAGAGATGATGCCTTATTAGGATTATATCTTCCTTAGCATCAAGCACAGTGATGTATAAATACTATATGATTAATAAGTATCTGCCAAATGAATGAATAAAATATTCCATCTGTGACTTTTCATTGGTAGTCCCCCCTTGCCTCCCATGCCTGGAATGTTCTCCATTCTCAGGTCAAACTCTTGGCTTTTCTGGCTTCTTTCAAGACTATGCTCAAATTATGCCTTCTGCAAGAGGCCTTTCCTGGTCTCTCTCCAACACTCTCCCCTCACCCCTCCACTCCCACCATATACACAGATACTGCCTTTCTTCTGTTATTATCTCCCATTTACGCTGTATGTAGCATGTCCTAAAAGTCTTCATTCATGTTTAATCTTTAATAGCTTAATATTGCATGAATTTTTGAGACACCATGTATATCTTGTATGAATGTAAGTAGTTGCTTTGTATGTTGTCTCTCCCATTAGATTATAAGCTCCTTGAGGAGAGGGACCATTTAAAAAGCTTTTCTTTGCATTCTCAGCACTTAACAATGCCTTGTACATAATAAGAGCTTAACAAATTCTTGTTGATTGGTGAATTGATGTGAACCTGACTCCTAACAGCCAATCAGGATGTTTCCCTTTGGAAAGCATTTGTTGGTTGGTGATTCTGACAAGAGGCCGAAATAATAAAATACGATGCTGGAAGGATTCTATACATCATTGAATCAGGACCCTTGTTCTAATCCCAGCTTTGTCATTATCTAGCTCTATGACCTGAGGAAAGTCAGTTCACATTTCATTTGTAAAATGAAAAGACTGGATAATTCTGAGGTAGCAAGCTCGCAGTGGAAACCGGACTCAGATTAAAATGTCATTGGAAAATGTTTTAACAAAATAAATAAAAATTCAATACAACAAAGATAATGTTAATATGTGGTTTTCTCAGTCAATATGCCCTCAGAGATCAATTTTTTTCTTTGAGTCTGATGCCATTGTATTAGATAATCTGGTAGGCCTCTTTCAGCTCTAAATCTATGATTATATTAACTTTATATAACCACCTCATTTTTACATATTAGCCACCTGAGGTCCAGGGGTTTTTACTTTTACAAGATCATAAAGAACAGAGCCTGGATTCAGACCCAGGTCCTTTGACTTAAAAAGTGAGTTTGGTTCAGTTAATGACCCAGAGCTAATTGAATTCACTATCCAAAGAATGGTGCTTTTGTCATTGTTTTCAGGTTTTGAGCTACAGATGTGTCACCTGGATGCTTTCACTTACCAGGTAGGTTCAGGGCAAGTCCATATTTGAAATAAAATTTCAAATTAAAAATAAAGGTCTTCCAGTTCTTGCTAAGAAGCCCTGAGTACAAATTTGGGGTGGAAATATAAAGAAAGAGAAAAGCGTTCAGTCACTTTTAGAGATACTTCATTGATGGGGCAAATGCTGCATCCCTACTTGATGGAAGTTTCCTAGTGCAGAAAGGATCAGAAATTGTTGGAAATCCAAAGGAATAAGACCTGGTCCAAAGGAAATTGAACAAAGAAGCCCATCAGTGGACAGCAAATACTGTGGTTAGAAGGAGAGACCAAAGTGGAGTTCAGGATTTGGAAAACTGCATGGCAACAGTAAGGAAAATAAATTACTCTCTGCTGAGAGCAAATATGAAAGAAACAGGCTCCAGCCACATGGTAACGAGGACAGATGGGCCGTAAGTGAGGTAGTGTTTATCAGGGCTGCTGTTTGGGAAAAACACATATAGGCTTGCACTGCTCCATCAGAGAATCTTGTAGCTCTAGTCACATGGTAACAACTGATGTGTAGGTGGAGAGGTGACATCAGGTTGCTGTTGTGTTTCTCCTTCATTCTCGAAGACGACCATAATATCAGGGAAATGATGACATGACTTGCAGTTAACTTGGATTTGAGGGAGGGAGGGCTGTGTGAGGTCACCAGCTTTACTTTCTCCTCCAGAGGCATCTGGGTCCAGTGGCCAGATATTTATCAGGACGCCTGGAGATGGCCCAGGATGCGTTGGGAGACCCTGACCCTTGTACACTAAGGAGGGGGTTAATGAATGACCCAAAAGCTTTATTTATTGTTATTATTTATGCCATCCTTTGCACTGGTTTATGAAATTAATTCTTAAGTATCAGGATTTCCATGACCTATATGATATAACTGGTCATCAGGGGAGCACCTTTCAGATGCACTGGTACAATCCAAAAATTGACCTGGATGCAGAAATCATAAAACACCAGCAGAACAGCACCAGACTAGATTGGTAGACCAGCATTACAGAGCAGCTGGAAAGTTAGGTCCCACCTAAACTAAGTGGTTAGATTTTCTGGGAAAAAAAAGATACTCAAGTGTATGGAATCCAGAGATAGATCAAGTAGAGATCAAGGGTCAGTAGGGATTCTCTGAGTTGCCTGCTGAGATGAACTTCCTACACAGGGTGACTGAGCCAGTTTGACTCGGTTTACTAATTAAGGCAGGATCATAGACATTAGTTGTGGCTTATACAAGCTACCCCTGGAAATCATTTTGGGGGTTGGTTCTATTATGTCAGTGATGTCATTAAAAAGCTAAAGTGCATCACAACAGAGAATGCAAATTCTAGGACTTCATCTGGTGATTTTTGTACAATTTCAAGGTAGATTATCCTTTCTTACATAGAAAAAAAGGCACTTAAAAAAAAGGAAATTTGTTCTTTTTCTTCTCTAACTCACAAGGTATCTTCTTCTAATATAGGGATGATAATGAAGGCAAATATAGAACCAGAGTTAGATTGGTCAAGGAGGTGGAAAGGAGGCATTAACCTGTGAGACCCGTGGTGTGCATAGCTAGATAGAAAGCAAAGGCTTTCTATAATCTCGAACTTTTTTCTCCCAGGTTCTGGAAGGCCCCTTTGCAGTACAGAGGTTTCTTTGGTTACAGCCTGGGCCTTTTTGTCCCCCAAGTCTGACCTTGCATGCTAATATATGAATATGCGCCAAATTTACTTCCACAGCTAGATCACCAAGAACCTCCAGGAACCAAGGGAACCAAGAAGATTGGCTTTTGTGATTATACCCAGGCCACCCATGAATAAGTCCATTGAGCAAGGGGTAAGAAACAGCTATTCAGTCTAAAAATATCCCCAAGGCTGGCCTGCAAAGCCAATGATGTCAGAGAAAGTGAACAGACATCTCCAAAGAGACAAGTTCAGTATGGAGAGGGCCAGGCATAAAGGATAACTTCCCCTCTGTCGTTATGTTTCCAGACTTGATACAGTAGGGCTGGTGAAATGTATCTTTCCCAGCATTGCCTTACAAAGAGTAGGTAGTCCTCATAAGAAACTCCCTGGGATCCCCCTGAGATGTTTCTGCAACAATTCCATCAGCAGGGATGGTGGGAATGATGGTGGTACTCTGCCTTGGGTGAAAGATAAGGTAGAAAAATAGGTTGGAGTTTGGAGAAGAGACAATTGAAAAGGGAGAGAAGTGAGGGGATGCCAAGACTGCCAAAAAGCTGTTGAGAGGTCTCACAAAGAAGAACTCTACTCTGCTTTTGGCTGGTCTGGCTTGCCATTCACTGTGAGCAGAATGGGGATAGTGCCTTTCACAGAACTGTTAATGGGAGATACAAATTGCTTACGTAATGCCCCTGCACCAATGAAGGAACAGTCTGTCAAGGGAAACTTGGAGAAATTGCAACCGGAGATGATGCTGGGACAGAGCCCAAAGTGCTTTGTGCCATTTGCGGTTGGGAAGAGGGTGGAGATAGGGGTGGGACATGTCAAAGTTTAGTTCATGGCACCAAAGGGACACAGCCCTGAGGTCAGTATCACTCTAGTCACATGATATCATGACAAGAGACAGTAAACAGAGAAATCAATAGGAGGAATAGGAAGCATCTTTGGAAAAATCTAATGAGACACTTGAATTACAGCCAGGATTATACAAGGGCCATTCAGCACTTGGCTGGAGAGCTCACCCTGGGGATAATGCTTGATCAAATGTTCCCTGGGTATGGGGTTCCCAGGAATGATGGTGCACTGCTTGTTCTGAGGCTGTTTACTAGCCAAATGGAGCTCCAGGGTGAGTTCTGTTAAACTAGACAGAGAATTACTTCTAAATTGCTTACCCTGGGCATGCAAGGCAGTTGGCTCATGACTTGTAATTGACAGAAGCAAGTTTCTCATGACATCCAGGCAGGTCTTTTTTGGCTCTGGAGGCAGCAGTCAGTCAAGCTGAGTTATGAAGAAGTAATGGATTGAGTGGAGGATTCAATGCCTTCTATGGGTTAAGAATAGTAGGACTACCTGTTTCAGGATAGCTAAGGTGGTGGTAGTTTTAGAAGATGACGTCCCAGTACTAAGGAGAGGTTTTAGTTGGTACTCAGCTCAAGCATTCCTAACTTAACTAGCCCACAACTACCTTTCCTTTACCTTGTATTCCTCTAGAATTTATGTTGCATTGAATTGTTATTGGTTTCTTACCTGTAGATGATCCCTCTCTCATAATTTGAACTTACTCTAGTGTTCTGCAATACTTAGCTTCTATTGTGTTATTATGAGCTTACATTTGCTCTTTATTCAATGTAATTCAACAAGCATTTATTAATCACTTGCTATGTGCCAGGGACTGTACTAGGTTAGGGATACAAAGACAAAAATGAGTCTCTTCCCTCAAAGAACTTATATTCTATGTTCTGTAAGTTCATGAAGAGTCTTTTTCTCATAGACTCATTGAATTTTAGAACTGGAAGAGAGATCTGTCATTTTTATTAATAATACCTCACATCTGAATACTACTCTAAGATTTGCAGATTACTTTCTTAACAGCACTTCTATTAGGTAGGTAGAACAAGTCATTATCCCTATTTTACAGAGGAAAAAACTAAGGCTCTGAGGTTAAAATATTTAGGAAAGAACTTCTAATTAGATAAAAAAAAATGCTGGGAAAATTAGAAAGGAATCTGGCACAAATCAGACTCAGATTAACATCTTATACCATACCCTGTAATAAATTCAAAATAAATATATAATCTTAATATTAAAGATCATGCCATAAAAATTGGAAGAGAAGCAGATTATATATCTCTCACAGCTATGGATATGAGATGTATTCTTAAACCGAACCAAAAAGAGGAAATTACAAAAGAAATATAGATCATTTTGATTACATGAAATTGAAAATCTCACAAACAAAATTAATTCATCCAGGTTAAGAAGGGAAGCAGTTGAATGGGAAAAAAAAATCTTTGTATCATCTCATAAAGTTTAGTGTCCAAGATACATAAAAACACATATCTATCTATGTGCATATATATATACATATATAACCCAAACCATTCTTATATACATATATATGTGCATGTTTGTATGTGGATAACCAAAACCATTTCCCAGTAGGTAATTTGTCAAATGATATGAACAAGAAAAGAAGTGGTGAAATGAAGGATCACAAATTATTGATAACCATGTGAAGAATGTTCTAAATCAATAATAATAAGAGAAATACAAATTAAAACAACCCTGAGGTTTCACCTTATATCCAGGCAATTGTTAAAGATGACAAAAGATGAGAATAGTCAATTTAGAAGTAGCTGTGGGTAGATAGGTACACTGGTCCCTTTGTTCCTCTCCAGGCTGTGTTTCTGCCTCTCTAGACTTTTTCTATCTTGCATGACATAGAACCACTTCACTCTGGAAATTCACCTTACCCATGGACTTCTCACACTGGAAATACCTTCTGAACTTGCAGCCTTTTCCTCTGATTGGATGATTCCTTCCAGAATCTCCATTTTAAGGAGGATCTCCAGGTCACCTATACTTTAATTCTTTCTAGCTTCATTCCTGAAGTTCTCTCCCAGCATCTTCTTTCTGTGGTCCCCCGACTCATTAAAATGTTAACTCCTTAAGGGCAGGGACTGTCTTTTTTTCTGCTTGTATTTATATTCTGAGTGCTTAGCACAGGGCCTAGCACTTGGTAAGTGTCTAATAAATGCTTGTTGACTTGATTTGATTTCTACGTCAGACTAAGAAGGAAGATAATAGTGGTAAAAAGAGAACTGAAGGAGTTCACAAATGGTCTCAGTAATCTCGGATAAGGTCATTGCCTGAAAGAGGAGTGTGGGGATGACAATGGGGACTTGAGGAGCTTGGGGAACAGTGTTATGAAGTAAGCAATAGGACAAGTTAACATGAAACTTCAAAACGAGATTAACAACAGAACTGGAGAGCACTGGTGAGGGCTCAGTTGAAGTTGTAAATATGGTGGCCTACAAATGTCACTCCTCACACAAAAGAAACCTCTTTGGGATTTCATTTTCCCAATTCAAGCAGTCACAGAATCTTTGAGCTGTCTCATGGGGGTGCTAAAGTCAGCTCCAACTGGTGTGTGAGAATGGATTGTTGAATTTTTAATATGAGCATTTACATGTCAGAAATTGGCAAGCACCACAGATCAGGACTTCATTTATTGTGTTGTTGATTGTCTAGACCTGGGGTGGGGAACCTGCTGAGTCCAGCCCACATGAGGTCTTCTAGGCCCTTGGGTGTAGCCTTTTCACTGAATCCAAGTTTTACAGAACAAATCCTTTTATTTAGGGGATTTGTTCTGTGAAGTTTGGATTCAGTCAAAGGGTTACACTTGAGGACCTAGAGGGCCACATGTGGCCTCTAGGCTGCAGGTTCCCTTGTCTAAACCTAAGAAAGTGATGGAGAAAATGTTAATATACAGATTAAACTTAAAGGTGTGTTGTGGGTACATTTTCCCGTCATAAAGGCAGTTGTTAAACATTTACTAGCACAGCCCTGGGTAAGAAACTTCGGTTGCCATATAATCTAATCCACACCTGAAAAGTAACCCTCCCACTATAACATACACAACAAGTTATGTAGTGGCCAGAACCCCTTCTCCAATGGTTACCCATTACACTTTTATATAGCTCTGTCGAGAATTTTTCCTGACATTAAATCTTAATTTCTTTTTTGTATTATCTTTTTCTTTCTTTTTTTTTTCTTTTCTTTTTTTTTTTGAAGCAATCAGAATTAAATCACTTACCCAGGGTCACATAGCTAGTAAGTGTATGAGGTGTGATTTGAACTCAGATCCTCCTGCATCCAGGGCTGGTGTTTTGTACATTGTGCCATTCAGCTGTACCCCATTTTGTATTTTCTCCTTATTACTTCTGGTTCTGTCCTTTGGGGTCAAACAGAAAAAGTGTAATTCCTCCTTCATATGAAAACCCTTCAAATACTTAAAGAGAGCTACCACACCCTCCTCACCCTCAGTCTTCTCTTCTCCAGACTAAATATACCCAGTTTCTTCTACTGATGCACAAATGCTAAGGCCTCAAGGTTCTTTGTCATGTTGGTTGCCCGCACTTCTAGACTTTCTCCAACTTAATCCAGCTATGCAGACGGGGTTGTCTAGGCCATTTTGGAGTCACATCCCAGAGACAGTGATCCAAATGGTAAAAGTTGGAATTATACTTATAGAGCCAGTCTTTGATAGGTTCAGAGTTTTAAAGTGTCCCCTCCATTTGAGAGTTGGCCTGTATTTTTACTAGTTTTCTGACACACAGAAGAATCCAGTCTTCCTGGAATCTTTTACAAGTGTTAAATTACCATGAAGAAGCAAAACAAAACCAAACCCCAGCTTTAAAAACTTGGTAAGAATAGTGAAAGAGGATTTTGTAGAAATGCTCATTTTAGCATTTAAGTTGGGAAGAACAGGAAATCGAGAGTATTTAAAGAAAACAGTTCTAGTTCTCTCTTTCAGATCACTGTCTTGTGTAGAGGTAGGCATAACTGGAAGACCACAGAGCAGAAGTTTGCTCCATCTGCTACTCTGGCTTCCATTAAAAGTCTCTCTGTCAGGCCTCTTAAGGAAAATAGTTTGAAAATTTCCACTTATAAGAAACAGAGCAAAGTGTCAGCCAGTCAATCGGTCAACAAGAATTACTTACTATGAATTACTTATAAGAATTCCTTACCATGAGTTATTTACAAGAATTACTTACTACACAACAAGAATCACACTTACCGTGCATTTAATAGACACTGTTGCTAGCACTGAGGACAAAAGGAAAGGCAAAAAACAATCCCTGCCCTCAAGTAGTTCACATTCTAGAGGAGGGACAGCTGGTGAGTTATTCAGTTTGTATTATCCCCTAGCTGTGTCAGATGGAGACTGACCTGCTCCATGAAGCCTTTCCTCATAACTCCAGAGAGTCCCGACCTCTTCATTTTTTGAACACTATGCATTTGTCACAGAATTCACAATTGGCACTTTCTTAGAGGGAATCTTGTATCATTCTCTAATCGGTTCATTGATGAATACTTTTTCTCTCTCCCAAACTTCTCTCTTTTAAAGCAGAGGGTTTGCCACACACTTCATCTATAATCTCCCTTCTTACTAGGCACGTGAGTGATAGGATGAAAAGGATTTATGAAGTACTTGCACTGCCAAGCACATTGTAGGTGTGCTCAGTAAATATTTGGTAAATTGAACTTGCTATGGAAAAATGAGTGTTCTTCTTCCATAGGAGTGGGGACTTGATAATGAAATTTTGGTGGCTGTAACATACTGAGTGGGAATGGGCCTAAGCCTGAACATAGAACTAAAGTAGGAATTTAAAACATCTAGAACAAGAACAATTGTGGGAGAGGGGGTAGAAAGCATAGGTTTCTTACAGAAAAAAGTTTCATACAGAGGATGGTGTGAATATGGGTGAGGGAGGGGATGATCTATTCCCCCAGAATCTGTCTCTAGGTCAGCATTATGAGGAGCACTATAGTACAGTGGAAAATATACTGGATTTGGAGTTAGAAATCCTGAGTTCAAAATCTGGCACTGTTACTTATAATCTGTGTGACACTTAGCAAGTTATTTAACCTCTCTGGGCCTCAGTTTCCTCAGCTGTAAAAAGAAGAGGTCGGACTAGATGACCCTTGAGTTTTTCTTGGTTCTAAATATTGTCCTATGGGTCTTTGAGATCTTTGGTTCATCAGGAGTGGTCTGAGGAAGGGTAAGAGTAGATGACACAAAAAAGGGAAATGAGAGGGACCTGAAGACCATTCAGGTTTTCGATTCAATTCAACAATTAAATATCTACTCTGTTCCAGGAGCTATTCTAGGTACTGGGACTACAATGACCAAAATGAAAGTTTCTGCCCTCAAGGAGTTTACATTCACAATTCACTTTTTTCTCCCCACTTGGGTAAAACCTGTTGGGGAAAATGAGTATTGGTGATGGAGAAAGAAAAAAGTCAAGTGTCAGCCTTATTGCTGCAAAAAGAAAGTTCCAAGGCCAACACATTTACTTATGTAACAATATAGGATATTACTTTTTAGTTCTGGTGGGTCCTGAAGCATGACAGATGGTAGAGGAGATTCCATCTTACTCTCAACCAAGATCTCAATCTCCCTTCTTCCCACATAGTCCTAGTTAACTCTCTTTTTTTTAAGGGGAAGTAGAAGGGTGAGAAGGCTTGAGGAATCTTAGGTGACTAAATGAGTAATTATTTGCATTCTAGCTTAACAAGGGAATGGGTTTTGGGCCTGTGTAGCCTATTGGGGAGGTTAGAAGTCAGACTGTTGTAAACCCACAAAGGGAAACCCTATGGGGAATTATGTAAGATTGAGAGTTTTTTTCTCCATAGCTATAACTGGCAATTTCAGCACCCAGGGGAAGCATTACAAAACATATCTAATGGCTTAGAATGAGTGCAAATAGCAATTGTTTTCTGTTCTGGCCAGAATCCTTGAGGGTCTTCCCTTCTCATATGGATATTTTTGTGATAGTAAATTAGACCATCTTTTTTTTTCCCCCCTAAATTCTTATCTAGTATTTAGCCACTGAATGGACATTGCCTCAGACAAACTAAAACCTTGGAAAGACCTTAATTTAGAAAGGCCAAGGTCATCCATTGCATGCTGGGGCACTGCTAGTCATCTTGACTTTTGTCTTGCCACTGGACTTCCATGACTCTGGAGAAGAGAGTGAAATTAATGACTTGGAGTAGCTCTGCCTCACTTAAATCCAATTTGTGAGCAAGTCAAGACTTCACCTTGTGATGTCATTGGTTCTCTTTGAGAATGAAGGAAGAACAACAAAGCAGGATGAGGCCAAAGAGGTCTTGGTCCACTGCTCTAATGAGGTCACTGTCAGAAGAAGGGAATAAGGTGGGGGTTGAGCCTGGAAATCGGAGGAACCCAGATTGTGGGGGAGTGGTTGTTTGGGATCAACATCTAGTAGTTTCATATTTTAAATTAATTATTCAGTCTAGCTAGCTGCTTTAAAACGCTGTTTTCAGTGTTTGGCAGGGGCATAGTTGCTATCAATGCCCTTTAAATTTTGATGCCCTGAGATTGGAGACAGAGCTGTTCTCCTTTAGCTGTTGATCTGCTTTTTTCTCTTTTGTTGATAAGATGAGAGAAAAATTTTTCTTTCCCCTCTGGCTCTGCAGAGTGTGGAGTTGTACCACAAGAGAAAAAAAAAATCTGAATTAGGTAACATTATTTTCTCCTTTCCAAGAGAGTTGGAAACATTTTTTAGAAACTGAGTGAAACTGATTTCCAAACTTTGAGGAAAGTCACCACTGAAATCATCATAATTACAACAGCGTCACAAATTGAGAACTAGAAAATGCATTTGACATCATCTAACCTAACCAACCATGCACATGCTTGGACAGATGAGGAAATTGAGACCCAAGGAGGTTAAATAACATGTCTGAAATCACATAGATAGTAAGCCACAAGAGGCAAGATTCAGATCCAGATCCCCTGTGTGTCAGTCCAGTATTCTTTTCACTGGTCCACAGTGGTAATGTCAATTATTTACTATATAGAAGCATACTGTATACCTTAGAGAACCAAGGTACAGACATGGACCTTACTGTCTTAGTCCTATTCTTTGGTTTTTTTGCTTGTTTGTTTTTGTTTTTTGATTTTTGGAGGGGAGAGGGCAGGGCAATTCGGGTTAAGTGACTTGTCCAATGTCACATGACTAGTAAGTGTGTCAGGTGTCTGAGGCCGAATTTGAACTCAGGTCCTCCTGACTCCAGGGCCAGTTCTCTATTCACTGCTCTACCTAGCTGTCCTAGTCAGTCCTATTCTTAAAGGCTCACTCCCTCTCAGTGCATGACTATTCCACTAGGACATTTTCAAGTTCTTCATTTTGGGGTCGTTGTTGTTTTGTGAACAGTATTGCAATGGCTTTATCATTTTTCATCTTACTGTGGCTTTTTAGATAAGGACATAGAAGAAGAAATTATAGGATTTGATTTTTTTCCCCTTCATGAAAGCTTAGCTGGAACTGCAAAGCAGGCTCCTGCTTTTATGAAAGGGAATTGGGAATGGCTTTTCCAATGAGTCCCGTCTTCTCATTTTGTGGCCTGAGGATGTAAGCTTCAGCTTCTGTATTTGTCCTTCCAATGATGTGGGGAAAGATTGAAGGCAAAAGAAGGGGACAGCAGATGATGAAATGAAAGTGTCATGGAAGCAATGAACAGACTTGGGGAGATAGTGGAGGACAGAGGGGCCATACGGCCATGAAGAGTTGGACACGACTGAACAACACTAGGTAACCAAGCAAGAAAGGAAGGCTTCTAGAATAGGCAGAATTTAATAGAGAAACAAAGGCAGCAAAATTAAGTCTGCTCCTTCTTGGCTCCGATTCAGCTGATTGTCTTCAGCTTTGCCCCAGGCAGGTTAATGCGGCCTTAAATCATTCAGAACATCAAGGAAAGTTCCTTGATTCTTGGCCCAGGGCTTGCTGCAGGGTCAGTACAGACTTTAGAGACTCTGTGTTAAGTCCCGAAATACCTGCCTGACTCCTCTCCAATCCTGCTACCCTGAGCAGTTACCTCCTTCCTCAAGGGCTATGAGGGCCCTGGCTCTGGTTCTGTGGGGCCCCATTGTTCTGGTTCTGATACATTCACTGAGCATCACTGCACTCACTTATCCCTGATGCATGGAGCAGAGAGGCTTGTGGAGGCTTGGAGCAGGAACGAGAGGTAGGGGCATGGATGGTGGGCTTTTGTTGGGAACTCCAGATAATTGGGGCTGAGGGTGATTTCAGGAGGGGAGGTCTTGACAAAAGCAACTGAAGGCAGTTCTTTGGCCCACTTGAGCACTTAAGTGTCCCTGGCCTTATGCTGCTGCTAGGCAACAACTTGCACAAACACAGCCAGAAGGTCTGGGCAGTGGGGGAAGTATGAGAGGCTCTGTACTTAGCCCATGACCTCCTCTTGCCCTGTGGGGTGAGCCACGCATGCCCAGGACCCACCGCCAGAGCCTCACACCCTGTTCTGCCGTTATTGTTTTCTTAGCTCCAAGGCAGTGTGCCAGAGGCCTCACTGGAGGACAGTCTAGATGTTTAAAACAAGCACAAAAGGGGAAAGTGAGTGATTTCTTGGCTGGTCACCACAAAGGGGCAGGAAAGCCGCAGACTCTGGGACCTGGAGACCTCAGGCAAACTTGCAGGCTTTACAAAGAAACCTTGGCCTGGAAGGTGATGTTCAAGTCGGTGCAGCTCCTTCTTCAGCCCGGAGCAGGAGGGTATTTCTATGGCCCCTTCCACATTCTGCACCCTGCCAGTAGGGTTGTGGACCGGCATACTCACCACCCACGATGTTTCCCCTACTTTTTTTTCAATTATCCAAGTGTTGTTCCTCCCTTCAAGGTCCCTCCTCCCCCATGAAGCCTTCTGTCAGTGCTCCAGCCCTTAGTGATTACTCCCTATTCTGACTGAACTCCTATAACATTTATGGTCAGAGCCAGTCATTACATCTTGCATTGCTACTTCTCTATTAGTCTCTACTGTATAGTCTAGGGGTGGGGAACCTGTGGCCTCAAAGCCACATGTGGCCCTGTGGGTCCTCAAGTGTGACCCTTGGGGCTACTGTAAATTCCTCAGACTGTGTGCTATCCAAACTTAGTGTCCTGACTCCCACCTAAGGCAGTGTTCTATATACAGAAAGCACATAATAAATGCTTGTAGTTCTTAAATCCTGCCTTCCCAGCTGGATTTGGAACACCATGACCATCACACCAATGGATGGAGAGGGCAGAGAACAAATCTATTTCTCTGCATCTCCAGCACCGATTAGGGTGATTTACGTATCATAGGCACTCAGGGCTTTTTTTTTTTTTTGATAGACTGATTCAAATATCTTCTCAGTTAAAGAATTGAGGGCTCAGAGGAATTCTTTTTCATTTAAAGTAGACTTGCCTTGACCTCATAACAACCCTGAGAAATAAGTGCCATCCTGTTATTATTCCCATTTTATACTTGAGGGAACTGAGGCTGAGAGAGGTCATGACCTGCCCAATGTCACACAGCTAGCAAGGATCTGAGGTAGAACTTGAATTCAGGTTTTCTTGACTCCAAGTGTAGGGTTCTATCCACTGGGCAACCTACCCACCTCATACAGTGAGTAGTATTCACCAGGTATAAAATGTCACTGTCTAAGCTGGAAACTAATCAATACTATTGCTACTATGGGGCTGGTCTCAGGACAAAGCCCTTCTATCACAGGCTAAGGCAATAGTGTGTTTATCATGTCCGTGGATATATCAAACACATAAATAGCATCAATTTTTTTTCTTTCAATTTTCCGAAGCTGATTTAAAACATTGACCCTAATGATTCACAGATGTGGTGAAAGAAAAGCAGTACTGGCTTAATGGACAATTGAGGATTTTAACAAATGATCCTTAAGTAGAATTTTAATTGTGTTGGAAACATAGTGGGGGGTGGGGAGGAGACAAGGCACGACCTTGAATGATAAGGGAAAGAAAGGGGAACAAGCAAGAGGGAATACACATTTATTAAGCACCTACTGTGTACCAAGCATTGTGCTAAGTACATTTGCTAATTATTTCACTTGATCTTCACCACAACTCTAGGAGGTAGTTTTTATTATTATTATTATTACTACTACTACTACTATTATCTCCATTTTACAGTTGAGAAAATTGAGTCAGACAGAGGTTGAATGACTTGCCCAGGTTTATATAGTTAGTATCTGAGACAGGGGCAGCCAGGTGTCACAGTGGATAGAGTGTTGGGCCTGGAGTCAAGAAGACTCCTCTTCCTGAGTTCTAATGTGGCCTTGGCTGTGTGACTGTGGGCAAGTCACTTAACCCTGCTTGCCTCAGTTTCCTCATTTATAAAATGAGCTAGAGAAAGAGATGACAAAACACTCAGTATCTTTGCCAAGAAAACCCCAAATGGGGTCATGAAGGGTCAGGCACAACTGGAAGATGGCTGAACAACATGTGGGGCAAGATTTTAAGTCGCATCTTCCTGACTCCAGGCCCACCACTCTATCCACTGTGCCTCTTAGAAAGCCACTAGTTTGGTTTCAGAAATATAATAAAGGACACAAAGAGACAAAGATCAGATTTTGCTGAGAGTCACAAAGGGTGTGTATCATTCTAACCCATGAACCCTAACTTATTTCCTATCCCTGACTTGTGGTACTAGGAACAAAAGACCAGAAATAAAGGCCAAATGATTTGGCCTGTGAAGAAGTTTGTGCCACTTGCATGGGGGTATGTAAGGACAGGAACTGGGTCATCAGGGCAATGAATTTCCCAGGAGCCCAAAGGAAGCGCACTACAGAATGAATTGTAAGAAGCACTGATAGATATGTCAGGGGCAGAAGGGAGAGAAAGATGGGAAATGGATGAAGCAGGAAAGGGAGACTACAGAACAATCTGAATGAAGAATCCAGTTCAGTCTCTCCGAGGCCAGTGAGGGAAGTGTTCATACACTGACCTTCCTACTAGGATGTGGGAGAATAACCCTTTCCAGGTAGCCCTTCTTGGTTCAGGGGCCTATGGCTACTTGACTCAGCATTTCACTATATGACAAGTTCTTGATGTGGCAATGTGTGTGATTATTTCCCATCTTAAGGGAAATAGTGAAAGGAAGAAAAAAAATCCAGATTTCAGTGTAATAGGAATCTAGATTCTTTAAGTTTAGAAATATACTACATCTGGGAACTTTGCAGGTTAAGTGAATAGAAGCATATAACCTCCTTGAGGACAGGGACTGTCATCCTTCTTATCTTTGTCTACAGAGGCAGGGAACCTGCAGCCCCAAGGCCACATGTGGCCCTCTAGGTCCTCAAGTGCAGCCCTTTCACTGAGCCCAAGTTTTACAAAACAAATCCTTTTATTAAGGGGATTTGTTCTGCGAAGTTTGGATTCAGTCAAAGGGCTGCACTTGAGGACCTAAAAGGTCACATGTGGCCTTGAGGCCTCAGGTTCCCCAACCCTGCACAGTATCACAGTACTTGGCATATTTTAGGAGTTTAATAAATGGTTTTTGAACTTAATGTAGATGATATTAAACCATTACCAGTTCACCAGAGTGTGTAGAGCCTTGCAAGCACAGAGATTTAAAAAATAAGCCTGTGCCCCAGATTTAGACTGGAGCTCGGGTCAGAGTTAGGGTTAGGGTTAATTTGTACTCATTTTTGTGGTACCTCCACCAGAACTACTTTTTCCCAATTCCCTCTCCATTGACTATTTTTACCTTCAAGGTTCTAAAGATAACTCTGAGGGACTGGGTATTTTTTCTAGTATTTTTGTTCACAAGTCCCTGGTGAGCTTCCCATTGATAATCAATCAACAATACTTAATTAACTTTTAGAAACATGTATTTATTAATGTGATATAGTTAGAACAGTTCTTAACAAACCTATTCCACAGGCACACACACATACACAAACCAGGGACACACTCTCCCACAAGTACATGCAGAGTCCAGGGGAAAGTGGGCTCGAGCACATGTGACCAACAGTCACTCACACCTCCAGGTTTCTTCTCCCCTTTGCAGAGTCCATGTGAACCTCTCCTTTAATGCATGAAGCTTTTTGCTGGGCTCTGAAGGAAGGTCAGGACCCATGTAGAGTCCTGGAGTTACCCCTCTTGCAAGTGTTTGGTTTGTCCTCAGCTCCTACTGTCTGGGGACATAGATAAAAAAATCTAATAGGAGTGGGGAACCTGGCAGCCTCAAGGCCACGTGTGGCCCTCTAGGTCTGTAAATGCAACCCTTTGACTGAAAACCCTAGGGCATTTGTTCTGTGAAGTTTGGATTGCACTTGAGGAGCTAGAGGGCCACACCGTGGCCTTGAAGCCACAGATTGCCCATCCATGGTTCTGTCCTTTCAGACTTTTGAAATTTGAAAGATCTTTTTCATTGTCTGGTCAAAGGTGGAGAGTGGGAGTAGGATAGGCAGGAATGGTTGGGTTGTGACCTGCATCATCCAAAGGAGGCCACATCTGTCACATCACAGATCCAGCAGGGTAAGGTGGGTTTTGCCTTTGATTCCAGCTACTGTGAGTGTTGAGGCTGAGTTTGGGAGTTCTAAGCCATAATGGGCTACAGTATAGTCCATCTAAGTTCTCAAGTGCAGCCCTTTGACTGAATCTAAACTTCACAGAACAAATCCCCTTAATAAGAGGATATGTTCTATAAAACTTGACCTCAGTCAAAAGGCTGCACTCAAGGACCTAGAAGGCCACCCAAGGCCTAGGTGCCACAGGTTCCCCACCCCTAGGCTATACCAATGGGGTATAAACACTAAGTTTAATAGTCATATGGCGAGCCCCCCTCCCCCACCCCTACCCCCGGGTTGCCTAAGTAGACATAAACTGTTCCAGTTAGGAAATGGAACAGATCAAGGTGGGAGATGAAGTCTTAAATTTTTAAAAATTTTTTTTTAATTTTAAAAAGATCACAGACTCAATGGATTAGACCTTGAATAAGTGTAAACGTGTTATAGTTTCTCTCTTCCCTCCTTTCTTGTCCACTCTTGAGGGCAAGGACTGTTTGTTGTCAGTTTTATTTTGTGTCTCCAACACCTAGTACAGTGTCTTAATAAATGCTGCTTGACTTGACTTGACTTGAAGATGGAAAAGCTCTTTAAATAAGAAATAATCGGGGGTGGCTAGGTGGCACAGTGAGTAGAACACTGGCCCTGGAGTTAGGAAGACTTGAGTTGAAACCTGGCCTCAAACACTTAACACAAAAATTAGCCATGTGACCCTGGGCAAGTCACCTAACCCCAATTGCCCTCCAAAAAAGCACACAAAATAATCTAAATAGGAAATTATTTTCTTGGGTGTTCATAATGGTGCCTGGAACTAAACTACTGCTCTACAATGACACAATTTTTTTTTGAACAATCTTTTTTCCTACCTTTCTCCATTTTGCCTGTGTCAGTAATGGGGTCTGACAGAGCCTTTCCTAGCCCTAGTACCAACTCTTCAGCTGTCATTATATGATCACTGCCAATTTGGGCCAGGGTCAAAGCTTTTGATTTGTCTGATTCACAATGAACCAACTTAGCAGCATTTGAATAACAGGAATGTCATTTATGATGCCTGGTGAGACTGTATAGACCAGCTGCTTCAAGTTAGAATTCAACAGTCTATTTCAACCTCCCTTTCATAGATATTAATGTGTTTTTCTATAAATTCAGGAAGTTCCATTTTTAGTTTTTTTATCTGTAGACTGGAAAAAATCATAACGACTCCATAGTTATCTTATGTAATAAGAACAGATAGGGCAAAATTAAAGTTGCACTTTGAAATCATGAGAATTGTTGGTATAAAAACATAGAGTGATATTTTCAGTCTATAGACTTTGTAGGAGGTTGAACCCAGGAGCCTGAAGGACTTAATGTGGTTATAAGTAGGTGAGCCACTGCTTTGGGGGACTTTGATTGAGTCTTATGGATATGAATATAGCCACTGATACCTCACTAAGAAGATTGAGGTCATCTTTCAGACCTATGTACTGGAGAGCCAGAATCTTAGTCACTAATAAGTTGCTAAGGAGAGGCAGTAACCCAGAGTCATTTGGACTAAGCACATACTTGAGAGTCTAGCTCAGAAGGACCAAGATGTGATTTTGTCACACCTCATAAGGTGTGGGGGATTAAGGGATTATTAAGGGATAAGCGATTAAGTATTAGCATTTCAGACTCTTTCATTGGGTTAATAATAAATGCAAGAAAAGTAAAGTGGATGAATAATTACCATTGTCCAGCCTGACATTCAGCTGGATGGCTGCACTACTGAATAAGCTCATTTAATACTTACACATCCTCTGAAACAAACATTGCAGATGTGACCATGAGCTGGACCTAGAGTTGAATAGACGAAGAGAGTGGGTTATGATACATTTGACAACTTGTGCAGTAATTTCAACAATCCCAAATGGCCTGGACCTCAGATAGGGGGTCTAATAGTGGTAATTCCAGTCACGTTTGCTGGTTTGCAGGAGCAACATTCTTAAGGAAAACTTCTAATTTATGATTCCACTTAAGCCTAGAAGTGTCCCTGGATTATGGAAAAGAATAAGCATTTAACCTTCCAAAGTAACCTTCCCAAAGATATTGCAGTTGGAAGAACATGGACAAATTCTAGATCGTTTCTCCATGTTGTTTTGCTAGAGGTGGTGGTGGTATGTGTGTGAGTGTGTGTGTGTGTGTGTGTGTGTGTTTACGTTCCCTGGGTTTTATGTCTATGTTCTTATAATATCTTCTATAATCATTGTTCACAGAAACATCCTGTAGCTATCTTGGAGTAAGGGGTAAGTCTTTGGACTGTGTTGTTTAAAGTCAATGGGGGTTAATATCTACAACAGTAAATACTGATAAACACATTCATCAGTTGAAATCCCACTTGAAGTTTGATCTTAAGGGATACAATCTGTTAGTTAAAATATACCCTATGATTTGATTTTTAGTGTCAGTAATATGAAAATATTAACTGAGGCATTTTTGCATGAAATGCAAAAATGTAAGATTCAAATGCTAGTTGTAGAAATTAAAACTATATTATCACTTGTCTGAAAGCCTGCTAATATATTTAATGAAGGTAAGAGAGCATAGTTCAAAGAAACAAACAATTAGAACAGACAACCAGGGTTGTTTCATGAGGAGAAGAGAGATTCCTTGTAGTTGGCGAGTTTTTTTACCTCTTCTTGGTTTGCAGAAAATATTGTGTTGATTGCATCAAGCTCTGGAACATTTCAGGACCTCTTTAAATGAGTTTCATGATTGCTCAAAATAGATCAGCCTAACAATCTATACAGAAAAAAAGGATGAATAATGACTATTACCCAGACTGTGACATGCAGTTGGATGGCCAGTCCTTTTAGTTAGTATATTAGTACTAACTTAGCACCTGGACCAGATACTGCAAATGAATGATGAATGGGGTCCAGAGTTGATTTGCACGAAGTGAGAAAACTGGATTACATTTGGGAAATTAGGCAGTTTTCATTATTCCTTTCATTAATCCTGAACTGCTTCCATCTTATCATAGGGTCTAGCATATAGTAAGCACTTAATAAATGTTTGTTGACTGTCTTAACACAGATGTTCTTCCAGTGATGCCAATATTGGAATACTACAATATCTGAAAAAATTTAAATGGCAGGTAACCCAAAAGGCAATGAAGAGATACATGATGGAAATTGGGTAACTCCTCCCTCCTCTCTTGCAGTGAGATGCTACATGGGAAGGGAATGAGGAATACATTCACAGACTTGGCCAACGTGTTGACTTTTTGGATTGTTTTGATTTTATTTGTTACAAGGAAGTATTCTATAGTCATTCAGAAGGGATAGTCTAAAAAAAAAGAACATCCATAAAACATCTGAATAGAAAAAAATAGGCTGTAGCATATTTCAAATGATGACCTATCTACTGGAAATGAATTAAAGGATATTAGCATGGTACAGTAGAAAGAGTATTTGGATTTGAATTCTGCCTCTGCCACTTAGTGTCTGTGTGACTGTGGGCAAATCATTTAACTTTGCTTCCTCATGTATCAAAGAACATGACTCAACAAGATGACCTCAAAAATCACTTCCAGCTTTAACCTTTGGCCCCATGTCCTATTATAGAATAAATATATGATAGGAAGAGGAGAGGGAAGAGGCATGTGCTGAGAGAAAAGAATAATAGGTGAACATTGTAAAGGTTGTATTGGTTCCCGTGAAATATAAAAATAAGAGGAAGTTTTCCAGGACATTGGGTACATTTTCTGTGGAAGCTTTGTGGGAAAACATAGGCAAGAATTGCATGAGTTAAAAAGGCATTAATGAACTTTAATCTCTACCAATGGAAGGAATACTTACATCACCAGGTTCATAAATCCTGTGAAGTATTAGCACCCAAAACCTTAATGAATGACTTTACTAATTATTCTTCCTATAGTCAGACATTAGCTTAAGTCTAATTTTTAGGATTTGGGGCAGCTAGGTGGCACAATGGACCAGGCCTGGAGTCAAGAAGTTCTGAATTCAAATCCAGCCTCAGGCACTTACTAGCTGTGTGACCCTAGGCCAGTCATTTCATCCCGTTTGTCTCAGTTTTCTCATCTGTAAGATAAGCTGGAGAAGGAAACAGCAAACCACTCCGGAATCTTTGCCAAGAAAACCCTAAAAGAAGTCATGAAAAATCAGACATGACTGAACAGCAAGAAAAATGTTTTAGGATTTGTATTAGCTATACAATGTGGTCAGAACATGGACAGAGGGTTTGGGTCACTTTAAAACAGGTATACCATTGTCAACCAATTGGACAGACTTCACAGAAATCACATCAGGTGCCAAGACCACCCCAAAGGTCAAGTCACCTGGGTCACATCTACTTTGATATGGTATGTTTTTGCTTTGTTTTGTTTTAAGAATATTTTTTTTTGTTTGGTCATATATAAACTTGGCCCTTATTCTTCACAGTTGTGAACCTGGCACCTTTCAGAAGCAGTCAAAAAGCTTTTTTAAAAAGCATAACAAGCCATCAGGAAATCCTGAGTTCTGAAACAAAGGAATAAAAGCTAAGAAAAGACAGCCCACCATTTTCTGGATTTGCCAGGATATGAGTAGTTGCCTTGGGAATAAGATAAGAAGAAAGACACCACAATTGCAGGGCAATAGACTACAGGGCCCTATGAAAAACAAAACGAAAAATAGTAAGAAAGAAGGAACTTACGAGCTTTCATTCTGGGGAGCTGGAAAAAAATAACAAACCGAAAACTCCCTTTAACACTTGGGTTGAAAATGGAGACAGAGCAGGAAAATGAGTAAGAACACTAGAAGTAAGTTAAAGCTTTCAGGAAAAACATGAGGGCAGAAGAAAAAAAAACCATCCAAACCCCAAGATGATTTAATGCCAGATAAATGAACTAGGGAAATGGGGAGTGTTTTTATAAACATGCTGGGTTTTTTTTTTCAAGGAAAAAAAGAAAGTAGATTCATTAATAAATGAGAAGGGAAGCAGAAAGCTAAGATTACTCTAAAATGTCTGAGCATTTTAGTGGCTTTTAAAAATTGATCATTAACAAGAAAAATAAAGATAAGGGGTATGGACAATTGGAATGAAGGTTTTGTTGATGTGGCTGTTGAAGTTTTTCCGAGCAGGAAGCCTAAATACCATGCATCCCAGAGTATTTAAAGGAATTAGCTAATGAATTTGTAGGCCTACAGACAATTATTTCTGGAAAAGCTATGAAGAATAAATAAGACACTAAAGGGCTGGTTATTTTTACAGCTTGTACCTGTAGAGATAACTTTGAAGACGTTCAAAATCCTTTCCAGGTAGAGAAGGTGTCATAGTTTCTATTTGAGTGAAAGAAAACTGAGTCACTGGAGACTAGAAGACACCTCAGAATTTTTGTAAGATCTAATACCAAGGCAGTGGCAAATGAAGGCTCGCTTTTTATATTCTTCTAGGACATCTTCCAATGTAAGTAATGAAACAAAATATGTTTCTTTATGAAAGTAAGGAAGCTATAATTGTGATCTTTTCAAAAAGAAGAGAATGTTTCACCCCCCCCCCCTCCCCTCAGCCTCCCCAGGCTTAATTTTAATCCTTAGTGGGAAAATACAAAAGAAGGAAAAAGAAAGTTGTTGTAAGTTTTTTGCAGGCTTGCAGAAAGGGTATGTATTTCCTGTCAGCTGCTTTACCCCTCTGGCTGAGAGGGCCTCTGGCAGTCATTTCAGAAGAGGCAGACATGCCATCTATAATGCAATCTCCACTGTATACCTTTCTTTTATCCTCCTTCTGGTTCCCAGTGCCCCATAGCCTGTAGCAGAATTAAACATTTTACATTTCACATATCTTACAACTCCACCCTACCCCCCAAAAAAAATATCAGAAAGAATCCCTCTATCTTCTGTTAACTATACAATGAACAAACAGATCTTCAATTCTGCTCCAATATAGAGACTACTTGGGCAATGTTTATGTCCATGAAGAGAATAGGCTGAAGTCTTTTACAATTTCCTCATGCTGACTGGAGCCACAGGAGTATTTAACCCTCGACAAGCTATGAACTAGTTTCTAGAAAGTGTTTCCTTCCTGGAGTCGAATGGTTATTATGTGTAAATGCAGTGTTTTAAAGAAGATTGGGCTTTGAAGAAATGGTTTAACAGCAGTATACAGAGAAAATGCTTTGTAATTGAAGGACTTGGGCTCAAATCTTGACTTTGCCACCTATGGGACCTTGGAAAATCTCTCTCTCTCTCTCTCTCTCTCTCTCTCTCTCTCTCTCTCTGTATGTGTGTGTGTCTGTCTCTTTCTCTGTGTATGTGTCTCTGTCTCTTTTTGTCTCTGTCTCTACGTCAGTCTGATCATCTATAAAATGAGAGGGTTGAACTAAATAACCTCTAATAAATGTCCTTTGTGGTTCTTGATCCATTATCTTAGTATCCTATGACCCCTGATTAATGTTCCCTACTAAATTAGCAGAAACCTGAATTAGTAGAAAAAACAAGAAACCCCTCCCCCTTCTTCCTCTGTGACTCATGGGTTGGCTCTTAGAACCCCCTTTGCCCCTAAGGAACCTCAATCTGAGGCAGTATCAGAGGCTAGGAAGTATTTTTATCCCACTTTCCTAGTGGCCAGGTTAATGGATCAATGATGGTCCATAAAGAACAAATTGTAGCAAGCAAGGACTGTCATTCTGTCCTTGGCCGACTTTGCTAGGAGAGAAAGGGAAGATGGTGGGCATCTGACATTTCCTGAAGTTCTTGGTTGTGTATCACAGAATGCTAACTGAAAATGAATTCCTATTGGCCTGCAGAATAGTCCAGCAAATTGAATTTGAAGACTATGGGTCCAGTAAACAAAGGGCTGTGATACGTATCAAGATATTTATTTCTCTCAGCAAATGTGGCCAGTTGTGGACTATAGGGAGCTGTTTCCCATCTCTCTAACAGTCCTGTGAGGTTTTTTATGACAACGATCTCCATAGCAACCAGGTGCCCGGACACTAAGTGGATTTTAAAGATATTAAATTGGAACCTAGTGAGGGAAATCCTTTCTGACTTTGGTTTCACTGGAGTCACATTAGGTTTGGAGTTAGTGTGTGGGATCACTAGGCTTGGGGGGTTTCTCCCAGGGCTCAGTTTTTAAGTCCACAGTCTGCTGAGATGGGGAGAGGAACCTGGCCTCTTCCTCCTGAGCAGTTTCTTCTATTATTTTTACTAATGATGTAGAAGAAAGAGTAAACAGTAGATTAATTAAATTTGCATGAAGTTAAATGGGGGAGGTGTTGCAAACACCAGCAAGGACAGAAATTATGTCAATGGCCCGGGAGGAATTAGAAATACAGTCAGGGAATAGCTGAGGGAAAATCGACCTGAAAAAAATGCAAGCTGATACATGTAAGGGCAAAAAATACAAAACATTGTTATACAGAGGGAGGGGGACAATTATAAAGCAGTACTACAGAGGCCAAGAAGAAGAATAAATAAAAGGGATCTCTTAATGCAAACTGGATGGGGGTTCTGAGACGTGAGGCAGACAGGAAAGAACCAATGCAGTTCTGGGCTTTCTGGACAGAAGCATCAAGTCACTAGGAGGAAAGAGATGAGGGTCCTTCACTGTGTGGTACTGGGGAATTTGAGGAGCTTGTTCTGGGAAAACTGTTAGAAAAAGAATGATAAAAGAAGAGAAGAAAAGCAAAAACCAACCGCTTAATGGACACTACCAACATTTTATAACTTGGTTCTTTATGAATCAACAACACAATAGGAATATGCCATGAACAAAATCATATTCCCTGAAAAATTATCATAACAGCTCACATTCATTTAGTGCCTTTAGATTTTCAAAGGGCTATATGTATATTATTACACATATATTATGTTATATAATATATACGTATCGTCATTCTTTTCCACAATCAACTATGAGGTAGATGCTATTACTATTCACATTTTACAGCTGAGGAAACTGAGGGGGCAAAGCTGTTAAAGGGATTTGCCTAGGGTCACACAGCTAGTGAATATTTAAGAAAGGCTTTGAACCCAGTTTTTTCGACTGTTATTTTACCTGCTATACCACATGGCCTCTCATATGAAAACAACATGAAGCAAAAGCCAGAAAAAACAGGGTTAATTCCTTAAAGGGGAGGGAGCTGTTCCCTCCCACCTTTTCCCTTTACCCCAATCCCAGGGCTAGAAAGAGGTTCCTTTTTATTTGAAGTGATGATATCCATATGCTAAATGAGTAAGGAGGGCATGCAATCCACAGCTCGCATTGGGAAAGGAGAAATAACAGAAGGAGTGAGCTGATGAAATACAACAAAGGGAAATGCAGTTTGAACCACAGGAAAAGTCTCCCTGGGTGACATCTAAATGGTCTACAAATGGACTTTGAGCGGGAACTCCCATAATGTGAAACAGGACTGGACTAGTGTGCAGAGCTCACTGTAGGGAAGGAAGCCTGCAGGATGTGTGGGTAGTGAGTGGGAGGTGGGGGGAGGGCGAGGGGAGATGGGAGATGGGGAGGTGGGAGGGTGGGGCAGGGATGGGGAATGCAGGCAAGATGACCTAATACTGCATTCTCTCCTTAATCATGCTATGAACTCACTCTTTATGGATTCGAGTTTTAAATGTGTGGTTTGTTTTTCTTGCAGAATGTTTGGATCCCTCCAAGCAAGGAGTGCTGGTAAAGAAACCTTCCTTCCCCCAGAGAAAAGCCAGGGGTTAAATCTGCAAACTGGCAGTGTCTGGGGAAACAATAAAAGGAAACCACATTCTCCATGAATGAGGGGAGAGAAGCGGGGCGGAAGGCGTTTTTTTTTCTCTTTAACATGAATAAGGTCCTCAATATGTTTGAAATTATTTAACAAATTCTTTGTAAAGGACCTTGGGTTACTAACAGACAGATCATGCACGGAGAAAATGCATCCTCCTAAGCTGCTTCCTTCTCTGCCTCAACCCCAGAGATGGAAGGCAGGGAGGTTTTTGGTGTTTTATTTTGGGGAGTGGGGTGGGGAGGGGGGTGTCTTTGTTTAGTTATCCATTAACGATTCATAAAATTCCAGATCCCTGCACAATAAGTACAGTCCTCTGAATGTTATTAGAAAATCCTATTTCTAGTCTGTTATGAAACAGAAGTTTTGATGTGCATCCAGATTTATGTGGAACTCTGGAAACGGAACACTCGGTGCTCTGTAAAGCCTGAGACCGAGCGGGTGTTACATAAAAAGCTTTCCTAGCAACTCAGGTTTATCACAAAATGAGAGGCAGCCGTGGGGGAAAAAAATCAAACGAGTTAGTGCAAAAACAGGAGCCAATCCACTATCCCCATTTGCTCCGAAGCGGCAAATATGGAGGACTGATTTTAACCCATGATAGGAAGGAAGACGGGATGACAAGCATTTCTGTCCCTTGGTTTTTCTGCAGGTACAACCCATCCCCTAGGAGGGATGAATGACATGGTTGTGAAATTGACTGGCTCACCAACTAAGACATAATGGAAGACAAAAACAACTAATTTTTTTTTTTTGGTCCCTGCACTAATTGCTTATTGAAATGCACACAAACACATCTTCTTTCCTCTTCTTCAGACCTCTCTCAGTTATTCTGGGTACTGCAATGATAAAAGAAAGTAAGGTCACGTCATCCAATCTCTGCCAAGTGAAACACATCGAATGGCGAGACGGCATGTCTGAAGCAAATGGATAAAAATCTCATTTCCAAGCTATTGGATCCAAAATTATGCAGATTAAAATCAAATCTTTTTTGGTTGTTGTTGGTTTTTTGTGGGGTTTCTTAAAGGCATACATCCAGTGGGGTTTTTTTAATCCCTAAAGTTGGGGGATTTAAATCCTAGGAAAGGAAGGAACCTCACAAAAATCATTTTGAAGCTACAATTAAGAACCAAGAGTTTATTACTATTTTTTTTTTTTAGTAAAAATAGCAGTTCAGATCAGAGAAAGCCATAGGGAGGAAAAGAAAAAAGTTTTCCCTGGGGGTAATTGATGGAGTTTTTGAGCAAGAGGGTGAGAAGTGTTAAGGGGAAATATAGGTGAGGAAGGCCTGGAAGCTGAGAGGAGTAAGAAAGACCTTTGGAGAGAAGAGGAAATTCCCTTGGTGAAAGGTCCCTGATATCCCTGGTGACTCAAATCCTCCATACAACAATCCCATTCATTTTACCTGCTTCAGGCCTCAGATCTGTACCCATTAGCTTGACTCCCAAAGGAAAGGGCACCATTTAATTTGGGAAGGAAAAGGAGGTTTGTTTGTTTTGTTAAACAGCCTTCTTTTTCAGCTGATGGCCATACTTTTCTTATACAAAGGTCAGCCCCTGATTCAGAGATCTGAGGGAGATGGAGATGCCCTTGACAATCTCTTAAGGGATACCTATGCTCTGCTAAATTGGTTTTCAGGAAGAGAAGGCAGGCATGTGGAGGGTGGAGGTTGATGGTGCTAAGTTCCCTATTTGCACTCAAAAACAATGAATCCTGGTTGGCTTGTGAGTCAGGATCTGAAAGTGTGATCCTGCTTTGTCATGGTAGGCAAGCAAAAACCATGTAAAAATCTGGAAAAGTGTCTTGTACTGAGCTACCTTATTTCTAATTTAATTAAAACCGAAAGAAAAATAAAAAGGAGGTGGGGAGGGTGGTGCAACCAACCAAGAACCGGGCAGTGTGGTCTGAGTCACTCTTAAAGTAAATCTTATTACACCTATTTAATAAAAGAAGGGGGAAAAATCGCTTGCAGAATGTCTTACCCAAGAATCCCCACAGGCAGGTGGAAGGATCCTGCCTGCAAAAGGACCCTGTGTACCAGAGAGCATCTGGCCACTCTGCTGCAGCCAGCATGGTCATAATGAGCCAATTTCAATTGAAATGAGATCAATACTATTCATTTTTCCTCTAGTCGGTTCCCAAGTGATTCATGAATCTGAAAACTAGTTCATGAATCAGAGCAGGGTGGGGTGGTGAGGACTGGAGGCGAGGGCTGGGGAATATGTGTGTGCAGTCGCAAACCTGGATTTCTTTTCATCAACACAGCTATTTAGTTGCATAATGCTAGGGCTTCTTGCTAGTTTAGACCAGTCTTTTAGGAAGTGGAAACATTTGTTCAGCTGAGGGCTTCTTTGACTAGGATCCTTCTAGAGTGGGAAAGAGTGATACCATATATGGGACTGTGCTTGGAGATATGGCCTCGGTTCCTCAGCCATAACAGTTGTGTGCACTCCTGTGAATGCATGGGCATGTGTGCATGCATGCATGTATGTACAAGTGTTCCTATTTCTCTGTTTCTCTAGGATGGCCTCCGTGTGCCTGTTGTGTGTGTGACACACACAAGATGTGGCACCGGCCATGGGTCCTTTAAATCTGAGCTGAGGCCAAGCCCATTTCTCTGTGGAGCTTCGTAAGGGAGCACATGATGAGGGCAGTTGGAAACCACAACCCTGTAAGTGCTGATTACAACCTACTAAGGAAAATGAGATTTTTATCTCGCAGGAATTCAGTTATAAAAATAAAATACAGCGTCTGGCTTGATTCAGCTAAACGTACTTGCACCAGGGTGTTTTTAATTTAACCGAGAAGCCAGGCAAGAAGAATGACCTAAAATACAGCGTTGAAAGAAAGCAGGGGGAGGCGGGGAAAGAAGGGAGGAAGGAAGGAGAGAGGTTATGAGAGAGAGAGAGAGAGAGAGAGAGAGAGAGAGAGAGAGAGAGAGAGAGAGAGAGAGAGGGAGGGAGGGAGGGATGGAGGTGGAAAGAGGGAGGGAGAGAGAGAGGGGGGAAAAATCACCCTCTTGGCAAATGAATGCAGCAGGGATGATGTCATTGGAACAGTTGGGGGAGAAAAGAGAAAAACAACTCTGCTGTACTAATCCTGTTTGCTGCCCTAAAGGGAATGGAAGGCAGCCAAGGCAGGGAGTTCTGGGAAACCATATAAGGGTGCCAAACAAGCTTTGCCGCCAACATTAGGAACTGACATCTTTGTTCTTTGTAACTTGGCTGCCTGCCAGAGGCCTCATTTCAGCTCTGCGGCATGATTACACTGGACATCTGCCAGCTGAGCTCTGTGAGCTCCTTTTCTTCTCTCCAAGCTTTTTTTTTCCCCTCCTCTTTCCTTTTGCCAAACATGCAGCAGTTACCATGGCAGTCGAAAGTAAAGTTAAAAAAAAAAACCCAACAAAGCAGAGAGGCACGCCTTTATCCAGATGCGCCACATGTGCAGATATAAAAAGCAACTAACCTATTAATCAGGCATTTCATAAAGAGAGAGAGAGAGAGAGAGAGAGAGAGAGAGAGAGAGAGAGAGAGAAAGAGAGAGAGAGAGAGACTCAAGCAATAGCAGTAAAGCTGGGAAAGGTGACCCAAGGATAAACAATAAGCATCCACAGCAAAAATGGCCCAGTATATACTAGGGAAAAAAAAAAGAGAGAAAAGGGCTTACTCCTCCAGTCTGTTTTCTTTCCTTCTTTTTAAGACATTGTGGGGTGCTGAATGTGAAATGGGAAATGCCCTGATTTCCACTGGAAACGTGTCCCCTGTGTCTAAAAAGCTTCAGAAACCCACATTCATAAAGCATTAAAGGGAGCAGTGATGGGGGCAGGCAGAGAAAGGGAGGAAGGGAAGGTGGCTCAGTTGAACTCTCTCGCCCAGGTGAAACACGCCGGCTGACAAGATCCAGCCGATTGGGGAAAAACGAAGGGCCTTTTTTCCTTTTTTTTTTCTGGCCTTAGGACTCTGTGTAGCCAAAAGATAATATTGCAAGTTACATGATGTACTGTACAATTAGCCACTATTCAGGATGCTTGCATGGAGGCCGAGGGGACTTGCTATTAATTTGTGGACCCTGCAGGAGCACAATGGCCTGCTGGATTCCTCTAACAGGAGGGGTGTGGCTAGACTGACCTTTCAGGTTTATTTTATTCTGCCCCTCCCACCCCCATCCCAATCCAAGATGCATCGAGTAGTTTCATTTTACAAGGAGACCATATATGAAAAGTTCATTGCCCAGTGATTTAGAGTTGGATCTACTATTTTTAATCGGGTTCGTTTTTCACCTGCCTGAAAAGTGGAACATCTCTTGGGAGGTGACAAGCCGTGATCAAAGGAAGGTCTCCAAGCAGATAGAGTTGGCTGGTTTCCGAGGGGAAGGTTACTGAGAAATAAGGCTGAGGTTGCCAGCTTTTCCCCCCACTGCAAAATCTGACACCCTTCAGCAAGATTCTCAGAGGGGCTGACCCTGAAATTCAGAAGTGGCTCCAATGGGAGTTGTCGACAGATTTGTTGCCCCTCTCCTGGCCCTAGGAGGGGAGGGCAGATGCAATGAGGTCTGTGGCAGCCTCTTTGGAAGAAAGCCTGGCCCATTGTTATCTTCAGAATGGCCACACCTCGAGCTCAGATCCAGGCTCTACTTTGGTTTCTCCTGAGTAGGCACCATTTTATCTCTTTTCCTGCTAAGGAAGAGGCCTGCTTCATCAGAGCAGTGCCTAAGGCTATCATGGTGAATCAGGAGGTAACCCTCAAACTCTTGAATCATTGTCCTTCCCATCCCCCCTTATCTCAGAAGAGTACTCAAGTTTTTACAGAAAGTGATCCCAGTCAGGGACTTGGCTCTTGAGCAAGTTATGCCAAACACATCCTAGTAGAATTAGAGGTGGTTTGACCACAGCAGTGAGTGCCTTATCAACTAAGGCAAGAGTCATTATCCATAGGGGTCTGGGGGAGGGTGGTATGTTGGCAGATTTTAGGGAGTCCATCGGGGAAAAATCACTACATCATTATTTTCAGTAATCTCTAATTGAAATTGAGCATTTCCTTCCTTTTTTTTTTCTTTTTGGAGGGGGGAAGGCAGGGCAATTAGGGTTGCTAGTTAGTAAAGAAATTCAATTATAAAAATAAAATACAGCTTGTGGCTTGATTCTTTACTAACTTTACTAACTAACTCAATGAGGGTTAAGTGACTTTCCCAAGGTCACATGACTAGTAAGTGTTAAGTGGATTTGAACTCAGGTCCTCCTGACTCCAGGGCCTGTTCACTGTGCCACCTAGCCTCCCCCTCCTTCTGTTTTTAAGGTAAGCAACAAACATTATTCTGAGAGAGATGTCTGTAGCCTTTACCAGACTGCCAAAGGCATCCATAACATAAAAAACAAAATGAAGAAGCCCAGCACCAAAGGGTGCAGGAGTTCTAGTCTTCATTAATTATTTTCTGCAACCTGAACCTAAAAAATTCTTTAGATTCTGAGGACAGGGGCTACCTAGACATATTAGGTGGTCATATCTCTTTGACCTATGCCAGAGAGATCAAGTTATAGCCTTTGGATCTTTCAGGATTACTAGCAGAGAGGTAGCCATTGGATATTAGGAGGAGAGAGAGAAGAAATGGGCCTGAGAGTCATAATATCCACAACAGACCACCATGATCCAGAGACAGCAACTTCTCCAGTAGCCTTGGAAATGTATGGGGGCTCATGAAAAATTGGTGGTAAGAAGGATGGAAAAGGAAGATCTTTAGCACAGTTTAGCTTAGATGAGAAGAAGGTAGAATTTAAATTTACATCCCTTGACTAAACTGATCAGAAAAAAGGGATTGGCAAGTCACAATGGAAAAATGAATGGACTGAATTGGAGCCAGAGAACCAGGTTCTACCGCTTATGACCTATATGACCTTGGGGAAATCATTTCACAATTCTGGACTTGTTTTCTTGTCTGTAAAATGATTGAATTGAGTCAGATGGTCTCTGAGATGCCTTCCAACTCTAAATCTATGCTCCTGTGATCAACTTACATTTTTTTTTAAGAAAGGAAATAATCATAGCTAATGATTACTAACATTTATCTAGTGCTTTAAGGTTTACATATATTCTCATTTAATGTTCAAAATAACCCTGTAAGATAACCTCTGATTACTCCCATTATAGAGATGAGAAGACTGAGGCTGAGTGAGGTTGCCTATAGTAGCAACCACTGAAATGTCTGAAGCAAGATTTGGATTTGGCACTCTATCCAATACCACACTTGAAGGCTTTGAAGCTCCTGTGCTGACATCATCCACATAAGTCTCTCTCCACTGATTCAGCTCACAACTCATCCCTACCTTCTTAGAAGTTTCCACGGGCTGCTCTGGACAAAACATTCATCACCTTATGGCCAGTTTTTGGATGAGGAAGCTCTCTACTCTTAAGTCACTTGAGTAGATCTTCAGATGACGGTCTATGAGGAGGTTTGTATTTGAACCCCTTCCCCTTAGATATCTCCCCCTACAGCTTGACCTCCTTTGGGGAGGGGTCACTTCCATGGCATTGTGAGACATTGGAGTAGAATTTGGGTGGAAATCCCAGGACTACATTCTTGATTGCATTGAACAGAGGGGGGAAAGTACTTTTAATTAAGCTTTACCAGAAAGACTATCATTTGTCAGACCATATATATAGTTCCATATATGTGGTCACTGGAGGGGTGATGGATCTCACAGGGTTAAAAAGGTAAGGGTGAATTTAAGGGCGGGGAGGTGGGGTTGTTGTCTTTTTTCTTTCAGCAGGGGGTGGCTCAAAACCACTTACAAATGCAGCCTTCACTTCAGTGCCAAACACAACATTCTGGAAACCGCCAAGACAACCACCTGAAGCGAGGGAGGGTTATTAACCTTGGAGCTACTGCCCCATTCAAGGCCTGGAAAAAAAAATCACATGCCTGCCCTGTGAACCAACACTGGGTAAAGAAAAAAAAAAAGCTTACTTGCAACTTTCTAGAAGTGAAATTAGGGCAAATGTCTCTGCTTCTACTGTGAGACATTTCAGTTCCAACATTTCCATGAGATGTGGGTCTGGGAAACTGAGCACCTACGTCCCCAACCTGCTCACCATCAGAACAAGCTGTCCTCCAGCCCAACACCCCTCATCAAAGAAAATCGACTTCCCATTCATTCCTTGGACAGCTTGGTCCCTAAGACTGGCTTTCCCTATGTTTAAGCAAGGAAGGGAGCCATATGCCCTGGTTTCTTGTTTTAGAGATAATCACTCTAGTATACAAGAGGAGGAGGGTATGCAGAGGGAGGCCTAGACCATGGAGAAGTAGGAAAGGATGCAGAAGTTCCTAGGAGACTTTTTAAAGCCAAGTAGGCATGTTGGGGTGAACTCGATTTTTCTTCATTGACTCCTGGAAGGTTTCATAATATTCAGAGTTGGAAGGGACCTCAGAGGTCATCTACTTCAACTGCCTCCCCTCCCCTTTTCACACATAGGAAATTGAGGCCCAGCCATGTAAAGTGACTTGTCCTAGGTCACCTACAACAACAGATGGGCAAAAAGCATTTAATAAGAGCCTACTGAGTACCAAGCACTGTGCTAAGTCCTGGGGATACAAATACAAGCAAAAAGAAAGACAGTCCCTTGTCCTCAAAGAGTATACATTCTAATGGGAAAGACAAAACATAAAAGAGAAGTGAAAAGGGGTAGTAGAGGAAATACTGGCCTGGGACTCCCCAAGATGGGGACCCCCACAAGGAATTCACCAATCAGAGAAGGGCTCCAGCATGGTAGAGGGGTGTTCCAGAGTGACAGAGCAGATGAAAGATGGCCCAAGGTCTGGAGAGTTAGAAGCAACATCAGGAGACTGATGAAGCATGGCTATTACAAGTAGCTAGGGGGTGCATTGAAAAGAACTCTGGACCTGGAATCAGGAAGACCTGAGTTCAAACCCCTCTCAGACACTAGCTGTGTTACCCTAAACAAGTCACTTAACCTCTGTCTGCCTCAGTTTCCTATAAAATGGGGATAATAATAGCCACCTATCTTGTGGTGTTGTGGTGAGGATCAAATGAGATATTTGTTAAGCCCTGAGTATGGTGTTTGGCACATAGTAGGCATTTAATTAAATGCTTATTCCCTTTCCCTTCCTTATTAGGGCTCTTTCTCCTCAGAAGCTATAAATTGATGTTACATCTAAAAATATAGGCATGAAAGCCGGTTCCCTCATCTCACTGCAGACTGAGATTTGTTAGTCACATGAAAAATAGGTTTCTATTCAAGAAAGGATTTATGAAATATATCCTATGGGCAGGGATAATAGCAACTGACATTTATGTAGCTGGCCTTTCAAAGTTTGCAAAGTGCTTTGCAAACATTAACTCATTGCAGTCTCACAACAACCTTGCTAGGTTGATACTACAGTTATTATCCAGATGAAGAAGCCAAGGCTAAAATAGGGTGAGTGACTTGCCCAGGGTCACATAGCTAGGAAAGATCAGGGACAAGGTTTGAACCCAGACATTCTGTGCTCTAAGTCTAGCCTGCTAGCCATAAGCATACCCTTGTTATCCAGAGAAATCAACGCAAGACACAATCACTCTGTGCTAGGGAGAAATGTTTTCATTTTACAGGAATAGGGAATAAAATCCCAAAGGATGCTTATAAACAGGTCTCTGGCCTACGTCTTCCTGTAATCTTTCATCTTTGGTTCTGGCTTTTTTCCCCCCTCATTAAGAAGTCCAATTTAATTTCTTGCTCCACCTGCATGGTAAGAATAATTACACACAGACATTAAGCCTGCACTAAAAATCAATGTACAGAGAGATTTCTCCTTGTGCTTTTAGTCATCACGAGGCAGCAGAACCATAAATAGAAAACATTTAAAATACTTCTCTTTCCAGACAGACAAATGAAACTCAGAGCTCTTCTCTCTGGCCTTGTCATGACTGTGGAGGCTTCGGGCTTCAGCAATAGCAGAGGATCAACAATTAAGATAAGGCTATCAGGCTGACTTCCCAGGAGCAGAGTCATTTTTTCCATACTAGGTAAAGGATGCCCGTACTGCTCGTTAGCACAAGGGATGATCAGCGCAATAAAGCTCTCTTAACTTCAGACATGGGAGGTTCCTAAGTACTGCTCCTGCTTTAATGACACACAAGAATATTTTTTCATTAGTGATAGCCTCCTTCCTATGCACCAAAGCAAAGAACCCCAGTGGACTGTTGCTGTCTCCTGCCTCTCTTGGTTTACATTAAAGCCAAGCTCCTATATCACAAAATCATTCTTTATAAAGCTGTCTTCTGAAGCCAAACTGTCCCCAGTTACTGGGGGAAAGGTTGTGGCCACTTTTGTATAAATGTAGGACTATCCCCAGGCAGGCTAGTATAGTGGTGATGGTACTGGGCTTGGAGTCATGAAGTACAAGGTTTAAATAGTAGCTAGGTGTTTCCAGACAAGTCATTTAACCTCAGGTCTTAACCAATTCCTCAAGCTTTATCTCAATATGGGGCAGTGGGAATTATCACTGGCTCTGGAATAGGAGAGCCTGGGTTCAGAATCTACTCTGACACTTACTACCTGCCTGACCTCAGGCAACTCATCTTGCCCCTCTTGGCCTCAGTCTCTTACTCTGTAAAATAAGGGCATTGGACTAGATGACCTCTAAGGTCCTTCCAGCCCCAAAACTATAGTCCAATGTTCAGTCCTTTACTAAGTCATAGATGGGGTACAATCAGTGTTCGTGGAGGTACTTTCTGTACTGGGTGTTCCCCACTTTATGGCACTCATATATACTTTCCATATTTAGCATAAAATCCTCTAGGCACTGGAATGAAAAAAAATCTGAGGATATAAAAGGACTAAAGGGCATTTAAAATCTCAGTCCTCTCAACCTCTATTTTGAAATCTCCAGTTTTGGTCAGGCCACATGATTCCAAAAGTACTGTCCCATGCATGAGCGACCAGCCAAGTCGGCACTTAGGAAACTTCTCCAGAAAGAAAAAAAAAAAGAGACTTGAGTGTTTATGGTAAAGTTTGAAATCTCAAAACACTGAATAATAAATCTTCCATCTGCCCAATGCCAGAGTCAGCCTCACATGCTGGGTCGGCTGACGAATTTATAACTTGATCCACTAGTAGCCAAATTTAAAATTGTATGATATAAGCACTTCAAGGGGAAGGGGGCTGGCTAGTCATCCTCTTAACAGCTGGGTCCCCCCACTGTAACCTAAACTCCTACTGTGGGGTGGGAGTGGAGGGGGGAAGCTGCAACATACCTTATATTGTAGGATGCCTTGAGTTTTCTAAAGCACTTTAATATCCACGTTCCATTTCATCCTTACAACAACTCAGTCAGGTAAATGGGGATAATTACAGCATCTACCTTATGGCACTCTTGTAAGGATTAAAATAGATAAGACAAGTAATGTGCTTTGCAAACTTTAAAACACTGTATAAATGCAGCTAGGTGTCACAGTGCATAGAGTGCTGGGCCTGGAATCAGGAAGATCTGAGTTCAAATTTGGCATCAACCACTTCCTAGCTTTGTGACCTCGGGCAAATCACTTAACTCTCTTTGCCTCAGTTTCCTCATCTATAAAATGAACTGGAGAAGTAAATGACAAACCACGTCAGTATCTTTGCCAAGAAAACCCCAAATGGGATCATCAATGAACCGAATGAACAACAACACTGTTATCTCCACACTCCATGGGTCTAGCCAAACTGACCTTCTCACTTATGATACCCCTTCTCTCTTTTCTTTTCCTTTACACTTCTTAGTGACCCCCATTCCTGGAATGCACACCTTTCTCGCCCCTACCTCCCACCTAGAGTCTCTCCTCTGTCTTCAAAACTTTGCCCGAGCACCACCTTCTACATGCAGACTTTTCTGATTTCCCCTCAAATTTACCTTGTATTAATTATATAATATTTATATATGCATTATCTCTTCTGATACAATTAAAGTTTCTTGAGGGTCTGTTTAATTACATCCAAAGCTTCTAGGACAGTGTCTTGAAAATAGCATGAATGAATGAGTGAAAAGTCATTTATTAAGTGTGTGGAAAGCACTGTGCTAAATGCCAGGGATATGAATACAAAAACTGAATGATCCCTGCCCTCAAGGAGCTGGCAGTTACATATAACTGTTTGCATATCATCTCCCCCTAAGACTATGATCTCTTGGTAAAAAGGGACTGGTTTTTCTCTTTTCTTTGCATCCCCAGATGGTAGCATGGTACCTTCAATTTAGTAGGCAATTAATAAATTTTAATGGAATGACTGCCTGCCATACAGGGAAGAGGGATGGGGGAAGGGTATTTTGTCTTGAAAAGTCACAATGATGGTAAATAGAGTCACTGGGGAGTAGATTGATAGACACACCCTTTCCAGTAGCGATGCCAATTGACTTGCTTATGGTTCTAAAGTGGTAGTGAAAGGGGCATGGCAGAGAAGGGGTAGCATGTATGGTAGCAGAGTTGTTGGTAAGAAGATGACCAGGGTGTAGAATATAGAGTAGGTCCTTAACAAATGTTTACTGAGTGATTGATGCTAAATTGGGTAGCATAATGGATAGAAAATTAACCTCAGAGTCAAGAGAACAAGTCCACCTTCTGACACACATTTGCTGTGAGGCTCTGGGCGAGTCATTTAACCTTAGGTAACTCTCTAACACTATAATTAGTACAGTAGACTCTGATCTTTATTGACAGATGGAGTTTCCTTTAAAAATGAAATCACAGATCCAGACTAAGATAAAATTTTTTAAATTCTGCCTTCCTAACCAAAGTATTCACTTGGAGAATCTTCTTCCAAAGGTGGGAGCAAAGAGAAAGTCTGCAGATGGTGTAAGGCTGCCATTGTTTGACTTTCTGACTCCCTTCCCTGTCAGAAAAGAACATCGAATACTCATTAAAACATCTCAACATGAGCAGAAGCATTGGAGATATTTTCCGAATTGCTTCCTGAATTTATATTTGTTAGAAAAGGATTTGGAGCAAATCCTGAATTCTGTGGCAGTGTCACCAATTCGTACCATTATAAACCTCATCGCCATGGGAACAAGTTACTTTTTCATAAACCCAGGAATTGCCTTAGTATTATCCCAGGAGCAGGATTCTAAAGAGAACAAGTGAGCTTCCCTTCACTGATGTCTAGATGGGTGTCAAAGGGGATGCTAAAAACTCCGATGAAAGGAATGCACGCTTCTTGATGTCTCCATGCTGCAAGATTTAGATCTAGGGTCTGACTTTCCTTCTTCTCCTTGGCCTAGGGCTTACTTCACAAAGAACTAGATGAAAAGCAAAAAGTTTACTGTCCCTGATGCTGACATTGTTCCAACAGATGACCCATGGAATATTTTACTTTTCATGCTCATGCCTGGCATATCCATTTTGATGTCATCTCAGTATTACCTCACCTTCCTAATCCAGGACTCTGCAAAGGGGAGGGAAGGGAATATGCATTTATATAGCCAGACACTGTGCTGAGTGTTTTGTTTTCTGTTTTTTGTTTTTTAACAAATATTATTTGATCATTTGATGAAAAGTGTATTTGATCTCCACAACAACCCTGCAAGGTAGGTGTTGTCACTATCATCCCCATTTTACAGTTGAGGAGACTGAGGCCAAACAGAGGTTAAGTGGCTTGTCCAGGGTCACACATCTATTACATATCTGATTACATAGCTGTATTTGAACTCAGGTCTTCCTGACTCCAGGTCCAGTGCTCTGTCTACTACTGTCTACTACTCTGTCTACTACCCAACTGCTTCTATGGATGCCCTTAACTTTGAATATCATAAGCCCTTTCCTCTCTCCCCATGTATCATAGTGTCCCTGTGTTAGATTGAGGCATCTTGCCATGGCCTCCTTATGTCAGTATTTCAATGGATCTGCTTTCCCTTTGTGGGGGCACTCTCTACAAGATTCAGTCCAGGTACACTTTCCTATTCTTTAGGGTTCCCATTCACTCCGTTCCATAAATCCTACAGAACAGATTTACCTACTACTAGAGACATTCCTGTCTCTTTTGATATATGTATTCTTAATACTGGTGTGGCTCAGGAGCTGTCCATTTGTTTTCCCTCATTCTCACCACATAACCAGCCCTTCTCCTTTCCCAGTCATATAGTTCTTTGATGAATCTCATGTCACTTCTTGCATTCAAATTGCCCTTGGTAACATAATGCATATGTCATGTCTATCGCATGTCTTTCTATTGCCCTTTGAGTCACCTGTGGACTGTGATTCTTCTGAAATCATGGTGCTCCAAACTTTGCAGTCCACTTGTGGTCCACAGGAAAATGTCAGCATTAGAGATGGCCTCTTATGGCGAGTGAATAGCTTGAGAGCAAAGAAAACACCAAACAAAACAAAACAAAAAAATACTGTACAGTTTTTCAAAGGCTTTTCTGCACAATCTCCTCCTCTTTTTGATTCTGGGGCGAGTTCATTGTCTTACTGAGATGGCTGGCCAGTCACATGTGCTGGTGGAATAGCTCCCTGGGCTTCCTGTCCTGCCATGGGCATTTTAGAGAATTCTGCAAGCAGACACAGGAGGGTCACTTGTCAGATATGTTATAGACAGGATTTCTGTTTAGATTTGGGTTGGACTGGCTAACCTCTGAGATTCCTTTAAGTTCTGTGACTTGGAGAGTCTGCAAAGGCACATACCACATATATGTTAGAAATTGTCTAAGATTCTGTGACAGAGGCAACCACAGAAATATCAACCTGTTGAATAGCAACATGAAGTGGGGCATAAAAGATCAACACACATGGTTATCAGTGGTGATTGCCAGGATCATGGAAAATGCCAGGAACAAAATCCAAATAGGTGAAGAATTCTCTGTCCTCGGTAAGATTCATGGTCATTTAAAACTGGTCAGCCTCATCACCCACACAGAAGAAACAGAGTGAATTCAGAGCACATATTGCCTTACCTTCTTAATAGTCTGCAAATGAAAAATTTTCAGAAAGTAAATGGGATACTCAACCTCCATTCTTATCTATCATACTGAAATTTGGGAGCTGTAGAGTGGAAATCTTCTAAATTTTATTAAAATAGCAATTTAAGGCTGATGCAGATGCTCCCCTTATTTTCATATCCCCTTATAAAAAAGCACAGAAAATCCTTAATAAAAACTTTTGGATTGACATACACAAGGATTTTTCTAATTAAACAACAACAAAAACACTGTCCTCTCCCTATTGGCAAGAAAGTAAATTATATTAATTCTATATTCCAAAATTCTCTTTTATTCTATTTTTCTAACCAAGTCAGGATAGGGCCTTGAATCTAGATTCAGGAAGAACTAAGTTCAAACATCTTAGAAGCTGTGTGAATCAAGGAAAATCATTTAAACTCTCTGTGCCTCAGTTTCCTAAAAAAAAAAGTGAGGAAGTTAGATCTAAGGTCCCTCCTACCTTGAAATCTGTGATCTTTCTCTCACCCAACACAAATTGTTACTTCTCTGGAAAAATAGAAAATAACTGGCTGCCTTAGTGGTGCACTAGCAAGAAGGATCCATGAGAGATTAAAAATTTAGGAAGACTAGAAGGATGAAAGAAAGGAAGTCTATATACAACTTAATCTTAAATGCTTTTCGTGATATGCCATAGTCCTTTTTTCCCCTTATATTCCTCTGAGTATTTTGTAACCCAAACACTACAACATGAAAATTCTGCAGTCCTATTGATTTCTTTCTCCTCCAACTCATATTGCAATCAATCAGTCAGTAAAGTGTTTTTTTTTTAGCGTATGCAAGGTACCAAGGACTGTACTAAATTACCCACACACATACATATATACACATATGCATGCATATACATATGTACTTACATGCTTTAATAGTTTTCAATTGCACTGTCTTTTGGAACACTATATATATGTGTATATATATATATATGCACACATACACATATATTCATCTATATCCTTAATGCACAGTAGAATCTCTTGTACCTTGTGAGTGCTCAAAAAAAAATTGCTGATTGATTACAAGATCATATAGGTGATGTAGTAGATAGTGTGATAGGCCTGGAGTCACAAAGATCTTCCTGAGTTCAAATCTGTTCTCAAACACTTACTAGCTATGCGACCCAGGGCAAGTCACTTACCTCTGTTTGCCTTAGTTTCCTCATCTATAAAATGAGTTGTAAAAGGAAATGGCAAACCACTCTAGTATTTTTGCCAAGAAAATCCCAAATGGAGTCATGAAAAGTATAACATGCTTGAAATGATCGAACAAATCTCTGTGTGTTTGTATACATACATATATGTGCACATGTGCATATCGTGTTTCCCCGATAATAAGACCTATCCTGAAAATAAGCCCTCCCCTTACTGTGTAAGATTCCTCTAAAATAAGCCCTCCCCTGAAAATAAGCCCTATTGAGATTGCTACTGTAGTAAAGGTGATCCCCTGCACTACACGCTACATTACGGTACCCTCTGTATGCACCATCCCCCCCCCCCAGGTGAAACGCACGCCGCGCTCCGAGCTGCATCCAATCAGAGCTGCAGCAGTGAGCGCGTCATCCTGTTCTTTATTGAATTCATTATTGAATAAAGGTACATTTTTTTGTTCACATTTACCTGTTTATTAAAATTGCTGTCAATGTTCATTAAAATGAGCCCTCCCCTGAAAATAAGCCCTCTGGTGTTTTTCTATCCAAAAAAATAATAAGACAGTGTCTTATTATCGGGGAAACACGGTATATACACACATGCACACACATAATGTCCCAAAAGTCTTCATGCAATTTTAAACTATCAAGGCTTATATATGTATATCCTCACAAAATAGCAGTATAATAGCAGAACAGTGAGACTAGGAGGCTGAAGATATGGGCTTCAGGTCTGTGATACTAGGCAAGTGCCTGGAGTCTCCCTGGTCCTCAGGCTCTTCATCTTTAGAGTGATGGAACATGACTAGACAGTCTCTAAGGTTCTTTAAAATGACAATGTGTCATGATTCCAAATGATTAAAAAATCTGCTTGGGGATACAAGGCATAGACATAAATAAACAAATATTATAAGGTAGTATATCTCAGTGCCAAATGGGTTGGTACAGATAGTGCCAGAGAAGTTGTTGGGTCCAGTATACTTTGAACTAGAAGCTCCCCTTGAAATCCTCTCTAACCCTGAAATGCGGTTATCATAAGTGCAAGTTCAGAGGTGGAAGGTCACTGATGAGACTGTTCTGTCTAACTTATTGTCCTGTTCACTAGTTATCTACTGCATACTTTAGCTATGCATAGCATCAAAATATGTATCAATACAATCAAGTCTAGGATTTTGCCAATGTGGGGAGTTCCTCCATCAAAGCAGATCTCACTCCATCATAAAGAGTTGGTGTGACATCTCCAAGGTCACACAGTAAGTATCAAAGGCAAGTCTTCCTGACTCCAAATCCAGCACTCTCTCCATTCATTTCATCCCACTGGCATTATTTTCATTATAGATGTGTGCATAGATAAAATGTATACAATATAAACACTACCTTGTTGGTTGTTTTTTCCCATAGTCTCATAAAATTATTAATATGGAATTGGAAAGGATTTTTAAAGATCTTTTGGTCCAATACCCTCATTTTACAATTTGGGAAATTGAGACAGGTTACGTGATTTGTCCAAGGTAAGTAGGATAGCCAGGATTTGAAATGAGGACCTCTGGCTTCCAAATCTAACACTCTTTATTTTTGGCATGCTGGACTCTATGCACATATTTTATGTCCTCTGAAGTCCTTCAAAATGACAAATACAAGGCATGGACATAAAAATAACAAGCAATACCATGCAGTAGTATGTCTAGCATATCATATACATACATATATACATATATAGTGATAAGAACACCCACTTATATTGGGCATTCTTGGTTACAAAGCTCTGTACAGACATGATCATCATGGACACCCTGAGAACTAAGCAACCTCCATCAAGTATTATGGTTTCCATGTAATAGATGAGGAACCTAATGATCAGAGAAGATATGTGATTTATCTAGAGTCACACAGTAAAGAAATGCAAGAGTGAAGACTCAAATTCAGGTCCCTTCCCAAGTCTAGGGCTTTTTTCAGTACAACATATCGATTGCTTCATCTTTCTCTCCCTTCTCCTTCCCTTCTTTCCTGCTCCATGCACAGTGACAGACCCATCATTGCTGTTGTTCAGTCATTTTTTCAATTGTGTCCAACTCTTTATGACCCCACTTGGGGTCTTTATTTTTGGAGGGGAGAAGGTAAGGCAATTGGGGTTAAGTGACTTGCTCAAGGTCACACAGTAAGTATCAAGTGTCTGAGCCCAAATTTGAACTCAGATCCGCCTGACTCCAGGGCTGGTGCTCTATTCACTGTGCCACCTAACTGACCCTCAGTTGCGGTTGGGAGTCGTCTTCTTGGCAAAGATACTGGGGTGGTTTGTCTTTTCCTTCTCCAGCTCATTTTAAAGATGAGGAAACTGAGGCTGACAGGGTTAAGTGACTTGCCCAGGGTCACACAGCATAGTAAACATCTGAGACTAGATGCGAACTGAGAAAGAAGGGTCTTTGTGATTCCAAGTTCATTACTCTATCCACTGTGTCACCTAGCTGCCTGATGTACCCATAGTAGGATCTTAATAAGTATCTGTTAGTGAATTAGACATAAAACACAAGCCTGAGAAGCAGAAAATAAAACTGGCTCACCCAGTTATACTGCTCATGGTCAGTGAAGTGCTGACGACTGAAAGACATATGTGAAGGGTCACAAACTATGATTCCACGCTCAGTTCAATTCACTCATAAGAATGGCTGAAATAATCAGGCCACATATGGTTGTTTGAGCTATCCTAATGACCACACTTGGATTGGCCATTTGTGATATGATTGATAGCTCAGAGTCTACCATTATAATGGCTCCAAAAATTATCCCAAACTAATTTGAAAATAATCCCATTCAGCCATGCTGTATAATTGTGGCCAACCAGGAGCATTTGATTTGGTTGACTTTACCTCCTAACACACTAGCGTGCACATTTGCATTCCTTTATAAACAATAATAAAGGTGCCAGGAAAGTTTTAAGGGGAGACATTTTTTAAAGATAATGGGGAAAGCTTTGAATGTTCAGCAAAAAATACATCCATGTGGCCAACATAGATTTTTAACCAAGTAAACTGTGCTACAAAGAATCAGCATAAGGCAAACACTTACATTATCTACATTTCCTCATAACTGCATGAGATAATATAAAACTGCAGGAAGTCTCAGGGAGAAAGAATAAAATGCATTCTATTCAACCCCTGGCATCCCCTCCCCCTGCCTGTCTTAGGAAAATCCTTAAACAAATTAGGAGTTTTGCAAGCTGTGAAATAGCCAAGCCTAGCACCGAACCGTGCAAATTGCCAGGTCTGGCCTCCCATTTCCAGAAACAAAAATCGACTTCGTAGCCACGTAAAACCTGTTGGAGTTGGGGGTCAGACAGGTGAAAGAGAAATGGAGAAAGTAACAAGGCAAAGCAAAGGGGCTTCGGGATTTTCCTGGGACTGTCTGTATTTGGGGACAAGAAATTCCAGTCTCTGAAGAATCTTTCCTTAGGAAACAAGGTGGATACCCTAGTCCTGCCTGACCTTGGAAAACCCTGTTCCTGTGGCTTGGTGAGTTAAAGGTGGCTATGGCCAGAGCCCAAGCACCAGGCAAAAAAAAAGTGATATGTTTTCTGAGACTCAGAGATACAATGGAGCACAGTCCAAACCATAACCCTCCTTCCTTGAGGCAAAAAGCAAAGGCTTATTTGTAGTCATGGTTGAGGACATTTATGGAAAGTTCTGTACAATCTCTACAAGCTCTGTAAACCTGGATCCCATCAGCAGAGCAAACTACATTCTGAATTCACATATTGAGTTCATAGCATTGTAGATTTAGAGCTGAAAGGGAAGTTAATTCCCTCACTCTACAGACAAGGAAACTGACTTGTCCAAGGTCACATTGGTAGTTAAGTAGAAGAGCTAGATCTTTCTCCTGAAACACATTGCCCCCTTGCTTGTTTCTGTACAACAAAAAGAGCCAGTTTGTTGTATAGCTAAATCTAGGAACTTTTTAGCTTTTGAGATGAAGGGGATATATGATAACTTATGAAATATACTATGTCCATTTCAAATGTCAGCGTCTGTTCATTGGAGGCAGCTGGTAGTGAAGTGGATAGACCTCTGGGCCTGGAGTCAGGAAGACCTGAATTCAAATTTGACTTTAGACACTTAAGTAGTTGTGTGACTCTGGGCAAGTCACTTAACCCCTGTCTGACTCAGTTTCCTTAATTGTAGAATAGCACAATCATAAGGTTGCTGTTAGGATCAAATCTGATAATGTTTGTGAAATATTTGGCACATAATAAGCACTTAATAAAGGTTTGCGCCCCCAACCCCACCCCCACCCACACACTCACACATTTGGAGTTAATAAAGAAGAAAGAGGGATAGGGCATCACATAGCCAAGGACTGTAGGTTGAACTAGAATTCAAAATCTCTTCTGGCAGACATTTTATGACTGTGACATTTCCAGGAAGGACAGTGGAAGGCAGAGGACTGCTTCTGATGAAGTATTTTTTAGGGGAAAAGATGGAGGGATCGAGAGTAGAGAACAATCCTATGACTTCATCAGTGTAAGTAGCTACCCATGAGGAGCTTCCCTTACCGATGCAAGTGGACTCCTTCACAGCTTATAGCCTTGGATTCTTGGAGGTTAAGTAATTTACCTATGGGATGGAATGAGACTGGATGGGACTGAGGCAGGATTTGAACCTACATCTCCTTGACTCTGAGGCCGGCTGTGTATCCACTATGTCATGCTGAAGAATTTAAAGGCACACAAAAAAGTGAATAATTCTAACTCAACAACTATTCATTAAGTACAATCCATATGTAATGTCATGTGTTTGGTGTAGAGAAGGCTATAAAAGTGAATATGATCTGGTCCTGCCCTCAAGGAGCTTACAATATACTAGGGAAAAATAGGACATAATGCACAACTAATTAATTCAAATTATAACAGGAAAATAGATAAATGAGACCTGAACAATATGCGATGTAAATTCTACAGAGAAAAAGATTATTTCTGGTTGGAGAGACCAGGGAAAGATTTTAAGAGGGAGGTGATATTTAAGCTGAGTTTTGAAGGATGGGTAGGATTTCAATTGGGGGGGGCAGTGGGGAGGAGAGGAAAAAGGGGAAAAGGGCATTCCTGGCTTATGGAATGCATGAATAAAATAAGAGATGAAGGAAAGCATAGAATGTGAATGTGGAATAGTGAATGGCCCTGTTGTATATGAAGGGAAGGAACATAAGAGAATACAGGAAAGATAATATAGAGACAGGTTGGTGAAAGACTGGAATGTCAGACTAATGAGTTTGGACTGTATTCAATAGGTAATAGGAAATCATTGAAGAGTTCTGAGCAGTAGAGTGATCTGTGCATTAAAAAATTCATCTGCCAGCAGTATATAGGATGTATTTGAGGAAGAAGCCTCTGGATTGGGAGACTGAATAAAAGGTTATTGTAATAACAGATAAGAAATAACAAGGTCTTTATCTAGAGGAGTAGCAAGTCAGATGGAAGACAAGGGGTAGGGAGTCAGATATAAAACATTATGGAGGTATAACAGGATGTGACAACTAGTTACAAAGGAGCAATGGTTGCAATGGTTTGAAGCTGCAAATGGTTGATGTCAGAAAAAAAAACTTCCCAACAATTAAAATTGTCCAAAGATGGAATGGTCTACCCTGAAAGGTGATATGTCCCCTTACCTCACCCCCTTCGTAGGGCTTCAGGTAGGCTAAATAAATTAAATATGCTATTGTGGGGATTTCTTTTGGGTATTTGTTACACCAGAGAACCACCAAGTAGCCTTCCAACCTTCAAATTCTGTGGTTCCAATTGACTGTGGAAGAGAGAGAGAGAGAGAGAGAGAGAGAGAGAGAGAGAGAGAGAGAGAGAGAGAGAGAGAGTAAAAGAACATGGATGTTTATCACATAGATAACTGGGAAATGATACTTTTCAAAAGAAATAGGGAACTGGGGAAGAGGAACATATTCAAGATAATGCATTTGGTTGTATACAATATACTTAAGGTGTTATCAGAGTATCCAAGTAGAGATGTCAAATATGCTGAAATTGAAAATTATAATCTGGACCTTAGTAGAGTGGTCAGAGCTTGGAATATCTATTTGCAGAGGTAATAGATGAAGTTGTGGAAGTAGACAACTTAGCCAGAGGAAAGAGTATAAAGAGAGAAAGGAAAAGGCCCAAGGAAGGAATCCTGGGGAACACCAATATTTGGGTGATAAGAGGCACAAGAAGACCCAGGGGAGACAGAGAAGACACAAAGAGTTATTAGGAGGGTCAAAAGAGTTAAGTAACATGGAAACCAGAAAAGAGAGTTTCTATAAAAGGGTTAGGGAAGAGTCAACAATGTCAAATATTCCCAAGAGGTCAAGGAGTTTTTTGGGACACAGAGAGGGACATTGAATATAGTGATAAGGAGATCACTGGTAACCACAGAAAGAGCAATTTAGTAGAATGATAGGGAAGGAAGCCAGCCTGTAAGAGTTTGAGAAATAAGTGGGTGGTGAGGAAATGGAGTCAGCAAGTGTAGACTACTCACATAAGAATTTTGGCAGTAAAAAGGAGAAAAGAAATGGGATAGTAGCTTGAGGAAATTAAAGAATTATACGATCGTAGACCCTATGAGCTGGAAGAGACCCCAGAGACCAATTAAGGGAATGACTTTTTTTCTTAATAATGGGGGGGACCTGAGTATATTTGTAAATATGGGGTAAGAGTCTGTGGGGGGAGGGGCATGCATGGAGGGGGAGGGAGGAGGGGGAAGGATGGGGGGTTATTGAAGATGTATGAGAGGAAATCACTGATGAAGCAAAGTCCTAGAGGAGGTAGGAAGGGATGTGATCAAGGACACATGCTGGGAGTTTAGTCTTGGCAATGAGGGTGGATACCTCTTCCAGAAAAAAAGAGAGGTTAACTGAAGAGACAGAGGAATTTGGAGTTTTGGAGGAGGAAAGTTAGAAGACTTGCAGATAGATGACTTTTAATCTTCTCAGTTAAAAAAAAAAGCAAGGCAATCTGATGAATGTGCAGAGGGACATAGAGCTCAATCAATTAATTAGCAGGCATTTATTAAAGCACCTACTAAGTGTCAGGCATTATGCTGATTGTTGTTGTTCATCATTTGTTCTCGAAGAGGACCAATGACATTAGGAGGATGATGTCTTGACTTGCAAGTGAATTGGATTTAAGTGAGGCGGGATGTTTAAAGTCATCGGCCTCATTGTCTCCTCCAGAGTCATCAGGATCTAGTGTTGAGACATAGTCGAGATGACTGGAAAGGGCCCAGAACTAGGGATGGAAAGACACCAATGAAGGAGTCCTCACCCTTGCATTCTCTTAGGGGAGACAACAGTACATATACAAAATTGACAACAGCAGAGAATTATTAGTACTTGGGGGAGGAGGAGGGAGAAAATCAGGAAAGTTCCCCCATAGGAGATGTCATTTGAATGGAGATTTGAAGGAAAGTAGTCATTTTAAGAGGCAAAAGTGAAGGAGGCGTGTGTTTCAATAATGGGGGACAGATTTGTGCAAAGACAGAGATGAGAGATAGTGTCAGTGGTGAAGAAAAGAAGGTTAATATGTTTGGATAGCACAGTGCAGCAAGGGTTGTAATGAGGAATAAGACAGAAAGCTAGATTGATGCCATGTTGTGAAATGCTTTAGAAGACAGAGGATTTTGTAATTGGCCTCACAGTTAAGAGGGAACCACAGGAGTTTATTGAACAGGATTTGGTTAGGCCCACGTTTTGGAAATACCACTTTGGCAGCTGTGAGGAGGATAGATTGGATAGGAGAGAGACTTGAAAAGAGGAGACTTCTTTGGAGGCTGTTACAATAGTCAAAGTGAATGGTGATAAGGGCCTGAACTAGGGTGGTTGCTGGGTGAGTGGAGAGAAGGGGAAATACACAAGAAATGTTATGGTGGAGATAAAAATTACAAGACTTGGCAGTACAGATGAATGAGACATGGCCACTGCCTTTTAGGAATTTATAAGCTAGTAAAGAGGATAAGACATGTACACAAATTGTTGCAATACAAAATAGATTGCCAACAATGCTTAAGATGGGTGGGTAAAAGGTTCAGTCTAACAATTATTTAAGTAAGTGTTTGCTATATGCTGGGCACTGAGTTATGGAGATAGAAGGGAAAAAGTGAAACAATCTCTGACCCCAAACCACATGTGTTCTATCTGTGTAGTAGCATTTAAATGTAGGAGTACTTATTGCTAGAGGAACAAGAAAAGGCTTTATGGAGAAAAAAAGAGATGGTGACAGGAGCGGGGGGATCTTGAGAAAAATGAGAAAGGCTCAAAATGACTGTTATGGGAAATGTGAGAAGTCATAGGGTCATAGATTTAGAGTTGGAAGGAACCTTAGGAAACATTTAGTTCAAGCCCCTTATTTTATAGAAGGGAGAGGACAGCTAGGTGGCATAGGGGACAGATTACTGGGTCTAGAGTCATCTTCTTGAGTTCACATCGGGTCTCAGACTCTTACTAGCTGTGTGACCTTGGGTAAGTCACTAAACCCAGTTTGCCTTTTTCCTTTTCCTGTAAAATGAGTTAAAGAAGGAAATGGCAAATCACTCCATTATTCTTGTCCAGAAAACCCCAAATGAGGTCGTGAAGAGTTAGACACCACTGAACAGCAACAATATATGGTTCCTACTATGTGCCAACTACTGTGCTGAACTGTCAGAGGAACAGAGGATTTCAGTGTGGTGATGACTGATTGGATGACCACGAGAGCTAGGCTGGGTAGGGACGCAAATAAATCCAGATTTGGGGTGATAGACCATAAGAATAGAGAGAATTTGGGAAATCGGAGCTCATGATGAAGATGAAGGGCAGGATCAACAGGAACTTGAGAGTGAATGAAGTGGAGAGATAGGATATTATGGTAAGAGAATGGAACTTCAGAGTTTAGAATCTCCAAGGAGGCACAGTCCTGGGTAATGGTGAAGTGTACATGCTGGTGAGGAGATCCACTCCAATGGGGTTGAGATTGAACAATTGTGAGGCTAGGGTCTTAATAAAGTCATTCATGTTTCTGTTAAAGTCATGGATGAGAATGCCAGGGGACAGGGTGGAAGGGAAAATGATGAACCAGATATTAGCATAGTTGAAGGAGGTGGGAGACTGTCCTGAAAGTTGGAAGATGACAGAGGGGAGAAGGGAAAGGTGATATAATCAAAAGGCATAAACAACAGCATGAATAATAAATTAGTCCTGGTACTCTACACATTTTATGGAGAAAAACTAAAACAAAACAGATAGGACTGGTGTCACACAAACACACACACATTAAGAACAGAGAGCCATAGGATTGCAGGATTTAGAGTTGGAAGTGTCCGTAGAGATATAACTCAATCCCTCATTTTGTAAATGAGGAAACTGAGGGCTAGAGGGGTTCAGTGACCTGCCCAAAGCTGCACAGGTGGTTAGAAGCAGAGCCAGGATTTAAATCTGGGCCCTCTGACTCCAAATCCAGCTGTCTCTTCTCTGCCCATCTATGGGCATTGATTTCATCTTTTTCCTGTACTTCTCTTTCATCCTAGGCTGTCCATTTGATCTTTATGTGGTGCTCTCAGGCTTCCTCCAGGCCTCCTTTTCTGGGCTACCATCCAATGCTCATTTTTCACTCTTCCTTTTCTAGTAACTGGAATCCTTAAAAGGGGGTGAGTGACCAGTTCTCTTTACTTCTCTTCTCTACTCCTGATAGGATGAGATTCATTTGCCCAATGACTGAATCAAAACACAAAAATAATTCCTTTCTCTCAGGTCTTCATCCAGTGTAGTTCCGTTGACACCATTTTCTACCTCTCCAGAACAAAACTACCATCTTTGGTTTCTCTTCCCTATATGTGTTGCCCTATCCTACTAGAAAGTAAGCTTCTTGAATGCAGGGGCTGGTTTTTTTTTTTGTTTTTTTTTTTAAGATCTTTGAATCCTCAGCACAGTGAAGTGCCTGGCACAAATCAAGGACTTAATATATATTTTCCTTCCTTCCTTCCTTCCTTCCTTCCTTCCTTCCTTCCTTCCTTC
>NW_027187299.1:1245383-1264823 GCF_028583685.1 Petaurus breviceps papuanus | reverse complement strand
TCCTTCCTTCCTTCCTTCCTTCCTTCCTTCCTTCCTTCCTTCCTTCCCTCCTTCCTTCTTTCCTTCCTTCCCTCCTTCCTTCCTTCCATCCTTTCCTCCTTTCCTTCCTTCCTTCCTTCCTTCCTTCCTTCCTTCCTTCCTTCCTTCCTTCCTTCCTTCCTTCCTTCCTTCCTTCCTTCCTTCCTTCCTTCTTTCCTTCCTTCCTTTGCCTGGTCATTGTCACTTGTTTCCAAGGCATTGGATTGTGTTTGTGATATTTTCTTGCTATGCATTTTGCATGGGGAGGCAGTGTGTTGTAATGGATGGAGAGCTGTCCTTAGTAGCAGAAAGACTTGGTTTCTAGTCCCACCCCTAGTTTGTGAATGTGAACAAGTCACTCAATGTCTCAATGTCTCAGGTAACCAAGATTTTAAGTTACAGAGCAATTGTTGATCTGCACCAGAATAGGGAGTTCACTCACCAGGTATTTCTTATTCTAGCAAAATCACAGGTCTGTAACTAAAACTGCAAACGAAATCATTTTGTATAATAGACCACTAAGTTTTGGGTTTTTTTTTTCCAAATGTAACTGCTTTTTCTGTCCCCTTAGACCAGGGTTGCTTGACCTATTTTGTGCCATGTTCCCCTTTAGCAGACTGTTGAAGCCTATGGACTCCTGAGAATAATGTTTCTAAGTTCATAAAATTCAATACATAAGATTATAAAAGAAACCAGTTATACTGAAAAACAATTATCATTAAAAACAAAAACAAATCCAAACCGGCTCATGGACTCTAGGTCCTTGGTCTAGAATGTAAGCCTCATGGAGAAGTGACTAAATCTGTTTCTTTCTAATAGCCCTACATATCAAAGTACTATGCATCATACCTAATGGGAACTCCCCCATAATATCATATCCCCACTCTATTTCCACAACTGTTTAAATCCTACCAATTTTCCAAGACAGGCCAGATGACATGAAGACTTCCAAATGCAGCCACCCTCCCCCTCTCCCCAACACACACACACACTTGCCCCATGCAAACTGCTCCTCCTTCCTCAGCTTATACCCAAGCACTTGGTATTTTTCAAATATTTTATAGTCCATTTTTTGCTATTATTATTAATGGTTGTGTTATATCACTCTATCACTCCTATCCCTGGCCCAATGAGGCTGTGAGTTCCATGAAGACCAGATCTTGACTCATTTATCTTTCTACCTTTCTTAGCACCTAGCACTATGTTCTTCATCTAATGTTTGTTGAATTGTCCACAGAATTCAAGCTGAGTTGAGACCCAGCAAGGGATTTCTCTAAAGCACCTCCTTTCCCTTTTAAAATGACTGCTTGCTGCTATGTAGACCAATTTGATTGCCTTATTCCAAATTGCCTAGTGCCATGGATGGCAGAGCTTCCCTCAGGTAGCAGATGATTTTTGTGTTGTCAGAGAAAAAGCTCTATCAACACATCATCAAGGTGAGTGCCCCGAAATTATCTGGGTCCCAACACATGATGTCTGGGGAGGAGCCCACTCAACTAAGTTAAGAGACTAGATATTTTTATTCACCCCAACTCAGTGGCCTATTGACTTCAGATTCTTTACTTTAAAAAAGTAACAACTACTCCAGAGAGGCTGAGAAGATGAAGCAGGAGTATTTACAGGTCATTCGTTCATTGATTTACCAAACAGATTTAGAAACTTCTATGAGCAATGCTTTTTGCAAGTTACTAAAAGAAATACAACACAACATAGAATCCCTGCCCTCATATAGCTTACAATCTAATGAGGGGGATCATATTTGTCCATGAAAGACTGTAATAGAAATATGAATAGAGTAAGCTGACAAGAGAGGTAATTTTGTGGTTTGGCAATGGCAAGGGGAGATTTTAAGGTAATGGGACAACCAGGGAAGTCTTGTCCAGAAGGGAGGTAGTATGCCGAAGGCTGTATCATAATAGGAGATCGACCTCGGGCATGGTGAGAGTGCTTAATATAGATAGGGTCATGATGGAGAAAGTACAGAAAGGGAGACCAGGAACCGAGCCACAGAGCCCAGGCACATAGGAACCAGTCACAGCTCACACCCAGGGTGACATGTCCAATATCACGCTATTTTCCTTACCACTAAACCTCCTGTTCCTTCTGACTCTTCTATTTCTGTCTGAGGTAATACCATTCTCTGGCTTTACCAAGTTTGAAACACTGGGGTTGACTCTTAACCTCCTTAGTGTCCCTTGTATCTTTTCTTTATTTCCCATCCTCACTCTTACAGTGTCCCTCATTTATCTCTATTACAATGGCCTTCTAAAAGCTCCTCCCATCTCTGCTGCTTCCACCTTCCAATTTATTCTTCATTCTGTTGTCAGTCTGCTCTTCCTCATACATAGATCTAGTTACCTCTATCCTCTCCTCAAAAGTCACCCAGCAACTCCATGTGCCTACCAAGAAAAATCCATTCTCCTTGGTCTAGCATTTAAAGCACTCCCCAATCTGGTATCATCCCTACCTTTCCAACTTGAACTCATGTCAGTCTCTTTCATGCACTGTACATTTCAGCAAATCTGTACTATACTCTATCCTCCAAATATACCCCATGCTTTCCTGTTTCTGCACCTTTGTTCACACTGCTTCATATCCTCCCTTCTCTCCTCCCTCCCTCCCTCTCTTTACTTCTTGAATTCTCACAAATTCTTTAAATCCTAACTCTAATTCTACCTTCTCTTCTTGTTTTGTTGCCTCTCTAATGTGCAGTAGTAGTTAAAGTCCTGACCTTGGAGTAAGTCAAGGAAACTGAAGCAAACAGAGGTTAAATGACTTGCCCAGGATCACATAATTGACTGAGGCCAGATTTGAACTCAGGTCTTCCTGACTCCAGGTCCAGTTCTCTAGCCACTATGTCACCTCATAACAAATAAGCATAATCAAACAAAACAAGTTAACCTATTGGTTATGTTGGAAGGAGAGCTGGATATGCTTTCACTTGCAAGGCAAAGATGACTATTACCGCCATTTTTAATGATATCTTTTTCAAATTGGTTACAAAACCGGCAAAGTTGAAGTCATTGCATCACACATGCCACACTAAGAGTCCTTTACATGAGAGAGTGCATACCTAATAAGGCTTCTTTAAAAGGAAAGTGTGCCATGGGAGTTGCCATCTAGATTCTTTAAGGCTGACAATGACAACTGGCTCCAGCCATAGAAATGTTTCAAAGTCTAATATCACAAAGACAGACAACGACATTTGGGCCAGATGTCTTAGGAATAATCCCTTCTATAAAGATCAGCTCCTCAGGAACCACTGGGCAGCTTTATCAGGTCTCTATCAGGCACAAGGCCATAGTCTGCCTCAGAAAGAAATGTATTAGAAGGGAAAGAGTTTGAAGAAGGAGAAGGTTTATTTAGGGTCTTAAACACAGACCATGTTTAAATATAAAGGTTCTCCTCCCTTGTCTTTACCAGTTAAATTCTCTTTACCTATTGAATTAAGCTATTTAAGATAAAGAAAAAAGAAACAACCAAACCAGGAATAGTTCCCTGGCCTTCCTTAATCCCCTCCTCTCACAAAACCAACTAACCTTAATCAAGCTCGGGCTCCTAACCAAGTCTCCCCACTCATCTACTACTTCGACCTAGAGGGAGGTGAGAGGTGAAGCAAGACAAGAAAAAAGTTAGAAGAGAAGACAAGAGAAGAGATAAAGGTAAAGAAAGGGGAGGAAAAGCCATTCTAAAGTAGTAGATCTGCTCAGGAATACAGGAGTGAGTAAAAGCTGGTGAGAAGGCTGGGAGGGACACTTCTGCCTGCTTCCAGACAATGCAAGCACTGACTGAAATCTGGGAGATATTTTTCCCTGTGCAAGCAGTATGAAGCCAGCTTCTCAGTATTGTAAGAAGACCTCCCTGAGGGAAGAGACAAGAGGGTTCTCTCTCTCTCCATTGATTTTTCTGGTGCCAGATGGTGGCAATGACTTCTTCCTGTCCCTTGAATTGTGTTACATTTTAATGTTTTTTGTTTTTGTTTTTTGCTTTTTGAAGGGGGGAAGGTAGGGCAATTGGGGTTTTGGGGTTAAGTGACTTGCCCAAGTTTTGTCTTATGTGTCTGAGGTCGGATTTGAACTCAGGTCCTCCTGACTTTAGGGCTGGCACTCTATTCACTCTACCACCTAGCCACCCCACACTTTAATGTTTTGTCGATGCTTCCATCTTTTTTTTTCCCCATATCATTATCAGTTGTCCATGACTCTCCTTTTTGCTCCTTAGCCAAGCAAAAAAAGTTAAGCCATTGTTCTTATCTGAAAATGTATGGCTTATTCTGGGCCTCTTGTCTACCATCTCTGTGCCAAGAGGCAAAACACAGTCTTTATTATCAGGACTAAGTGCCCTTTCCAAATGTCTGCAAGTTCTATATTCCTCTGCACAGATAAGGGATGCAGTTTGGGGAAGCAGACAAATCAGGGTTTGTCCATGTGTAGAAAAAAGCCTCCAACATCCCTTTGCCCCATAAGCAGAATTCTGCCTTGTGGAAAACAAGAAAACAAACATTTATTAAGCACCTATTATATGCTAGGCACTACAAATATCATCTCATTTAATCCTCACAACAACCCTGTTGTAAGATTGTCCTCCCTCCTTCCTCTCCTACTGAAACTCCTGGCTTCATTACAGTATCAGTAATGGGTTGCTATCTGTTTTCAGAGTGAAATAGATGTGGAACTAGAAATCAAAAGAGAACAATGCGAGAGAGAGAGAGAGAGAGAGAGAGAGAGAGAGAGAGAGAGAGAGAGAGAGAGAGAGACTGAGACAAACAGGCACAGATGTGAATTACTGGGTAATGCTGAGTAGCTTCCCCCCTACTGAGCATGTTGCCATGACAACGTACATTGGCTACTGCCGACTTTGGGGAGGGGGTGCAAAGAGAGAGAGAAAAGCATTTCGGGAAGACAGTGCTGTAATTCTGGACCCTGTCTTTTTGGCATTTCTAGAAGCATCATGCTCGCAGTAGTCTTGTCTCCTCGAGCTCCTAGTCTCTGTGCCCACCTTCTCAACATGCAGGAGGCACGTCTGAAGGAACAACTCTCTATCATAATGCTAGCCAAGCCTGCACAAATCTTCCCCACCTCATTTTCTAGGCCTTCCATCATTCAGGGCCTTCCATCTCCAAGCCTGACTTTTTTTCAAGGAGTCTCACAGGTGGAGGAAAGAGTTCTGGATCTTCCCTCAAACACTTAGAATTCTTAGACATATATAATAATGGATGTCTACATGATAGTCATTCAATCGATCAATCTACAAACCTTTATTGAATGCCTATCATATGCTAGGTACTGTGAATATAAACAGAGAAATGAAATAGACCCTACCCTCAGGAAACTTACATTCTATTGGGGGAAACAATGTGGACCTGTGGCAGGTTTCCTAAACAAATGTGAAAATTAAAGGACAGAACTGCTATAACCCAGATTTTGGGGAATACCCACAGTGCCACCATTATAGGAATAGGGATTGGAGTTGTGATTTCATTGGTATAAAGAACTCCCAGGTGAGGAAATTCCATCTTCCAATTCAATTCACAAATGATGTATAAAGTGATTTTGGGGGAAATGGCCCTAGTAGTTGGAGGGGCCAGGAAAAACTTCATGTAGAAGGTAGTGTGTGAGGTTGAATTTTGAAGGCAATTGGTCCTAAGAGGTACAAGTAAAAAGGCAGTCTATTCCAGAGCTAGGAGACAGCCCATGCAAAGTCACAGAGGAAGGAAGCAAAGTGTCAATCAACAATCATTTAAATGCTTATTACATGTCAGGTATATAAGGTATTAAGCACTAAAGATACAAAGATCCACGTGGAACACTCTAAGAATGTATTGCAATAGTTAACTTTGTGCCTACAGTATGGATTTCACTGATGTGTATAGTTTACACCAATAATTTTACACTAACTGTGGGGTGGACCCTGGGTTTTTCAAGGCTCTTCAATGGAGTGCACGCTCTGGCAGGGCCTGCCAGGCTGGAAAGACTTTGAATACTGACTGGCTTGGTGACAAGCAATACCAATCATTGGATGGTCAGCCTAGCTAAGTTTGAGGAGTCTCCTTATCAGAAGAATTGGCCATCAGGTAATAACATTTTTGGCTATGGCAGCTTACTAACCTGTCTTCTAAGGACAGTTTGGAACACCTGTGCATGGTGATAGGAAGGTAGTCAATCCTTTCACTCCCTCCTCCCTTGGAGAAGGGGTGGAGTTAATATCACTCAGGCTTCTGCTTCCACTAGGCTCCCTTCCCTTTCTCACATCAGTGGCTAGAGGTTTAATTAGCCATACCCTGCTACAGCAGCCTGCTCACTTTTAGCAAAGAGGCAATATAATGGCTCTCAGATCCACCATAAACCTTTTATCTGTTGTATCATGCAGTTTATATCAGTCAAAAAGTACAATCAAAATAGCTCAGAGTGCTCCATTAGGAAAATTTTTAACATTCAAACATAGATTTGACTGTCCTAATTTAAATTTTGCTTATTTCTTCTTCTTTTTCTCTTTTTGCTTTTTGGAAGGGTGAGGGGAGGGCAATTGGGGTCAAGTGACTTGTCCAAGGTCACATGGCTAGTTTGTGTGTGTGTGTGTGTGTGTGTGTGTGTGTGTGTTAAGTGTCTGAGACAGGATTTAAACTCAGGTCCTCCTGACTCTAGGTCCAGTGCTCTATTCGCTGTGCCACCTAGCCACTCTGAAATTTTCTTATTTCTAACTAATCCCTGGCCTCTTTATATTTGAGGCAAAAATCAGGATATAGGAAACCCTTATGTAAAAGTAGCAAGCAGAGTACATTACAATATCTTTTACTTGCCAGGCATGAAGAGAGGAAATTGGATAAAGAACAGTCACCTACCCTTATAGTTACTCCTACCTCCCCCCCCCCAACATTTGCTATACCTAGGAGATCAACTGGGATGCTTCTGGAAAACTCCAAATTCTGGAAAGTTCTTTAATAATTTGGGGGAGTTTCAAGCATTGTCCTTTCCCAATGCCTTCCCTAATGACTTATTACTAATGAGTATATTATCTATGTGGCATATCTCCTAAACAAATCTGGAAATTAAGGTACAGAATTGATGTAAACTGGATTGAGGGGAGCATCCACACTGCCAAAATTATAGGGTTAGGGATTAGAGTTGTGTTGTCATTGGTATGAGAAATTCCCAGGTGAGGAAATCCCTTGTACTAATTCAGATTGGCAGCTTCTTTGTGACACAGTGTCTTAGAGAACTGTCTAGAGCAGGGAGAGGTTATATCTTATGCAGAGTCATCAGCCTGGGAGTGTGGGAAGCAGAGATAGAATCCAGGTCTTCCTGGCCAACCCTCTAGCCACTACATCAACTGCCATTCTTACTAAAATGGCGGACATGTGAAATCTCCTAGTATGCTAGTGTGAGTGCTCTTAGGATAGGGACAGAGTCTTCTCTTCCTTCTGTATCCTCGACCCATTTTGATGAGTGTATTCCCATGAGAAAAATTTCACAAAATAGATTGGGTACATTTCTAGAATGCCACATGGCTAGGCCAGCTGTAGAGGCATGGCAGGTCAAATGCGACCTTCTCTTCCCAAGCACAAGATGTACAAGGCTTGATCACACTTTTAGAATGATAGGGCTTTTTTTTTTAGCACTTTGTGGGTACATGGAATCAATTATATTTAGTTTTCTTATTCAAAATGACACCCCCTTCCCCAATGATGATAGGTGGAGGAACATAACAAGCAGTCTTTGTTGGATTATAGAGATGTTGGTATTTCTTGCTTCCCAGAATGTGGTCCAGGGAAAGTTGATTAATAAAGCAAGTTTATTTAAACTCAATTCCATCTTCCAAACTATTTTTTAAAATGATGGGGAAGGTTACCCCAAGCCTCAGTTTCCTCATCTATGAAACAGGGATGATAATACCTACTTCACAGGGTTGTTGTGAGGATCAAATTAGGGAAGTTGCATAAAGTACTCTGCAAACCTGAAAGTGCTATGTAAACATAAGCAATTATTATTCAAGTATCCAGGCTCACCTCCAGACCTGACTGAGTAACAGAGGGACACTGGCACCATGGGTCTGGTGATCAGGTAAATGACCTTCCAGAAGTTGATTGTGGTAGTTAATAAGGTAGACTTCTTAGTACAGGCAAAAAGACTGATGACTAAGGACAGAATGGCCAAGAAAATGAAGACTCAAGGAAGCCCAATCATATATCACTAATCCATGCATATAAACTATGTGCCAAGTCAAAGAAAGCAGCAAAGGATCCAAAGGAATGGGTCAGTGGGATGGATCATAGAGTGGAAACAAAGAACAAGGAAAGAACTGAGAAGACAAGAAGACCAGTTGAGTATAGAGCCAAGGAAACTAGATTAGAATAAGCAGGGTGGCAGAACAAAAGTCCTGAATAGTGTCAGAGAGGGGGCAAAGTAAAAAAAAAAACACAGACAAGAAGTCAGATAGAAAAAAAAATGCACATTGAAGACTGAAGAGAGGGGCAGCTAGATGGCATAGTAAAAAGAACACCAGCCCTGGAGTCAGGAGGACCTGAGTTCAAATCCGACCTCAGACACTTAACACAAAAACTAGCCATATGACCTTGGGCAAGTCACTTAACCCCAATTGCCCTCCCCCCCCCAAAAAAAAGCAAAAAAATAAAAAAAGAGGAGTAAAGAGAAAAGTTGTTTGCAGAAATAGGAGACTTTTCATGGGCCTCTGCAGACTGGTGGTCATACCTCCTTTGAATTCTTTTTTTTTTTTTTTTTTGCAGGGGGAGAGGGAAAGGAAGAGCAATTGGAGTTAAGTGACTTGCCCAAGGTTACGTGGCTAGTTTTTTTGTGTTAAGTATTTGAGCCCAGATTTGAATTCCAGGACCAGTGCTTTATACACTGCACCACCTAGCTGCCCCCTCCTTTGAATTCTTAAAGGGTCAGTGAGCTGTTAGCTTCCACAACATGGCAGAGGAGGGTGTGAGTCTGCCAGCTTGTTTTCCCTCAGTCTGAGAAGGCTTTGTGCATGAGACGGAATTATATTTAATCTAAATGAAGGAAAAGGAGTTTGATGAGCAAGGGAATAAGATGTTTCAGTCCATAACAACACAGATACAACTGAACCAGGATCGAGCATAGCTAACACATGGATACAGCCATATGAATACACTTTGCCAGGGACAAAACTCTTTGGGATAGACAAGCTGTCACATTCATTGATACTTTGTACGCTTCCCTCTGTGGTACTATCCTGGCTTTAGTTGATGTAGTTCTCCCCATGTCTCAGCTCCTCCATCCTCACTCTCACCGTCTGCCTGCTACTTCAATGGATCAATCAATCAATCAATAAGTATTTTTTAAGATTCAGGCTTTGTGCTAGATAATAAGAATCTATGTTCCAGGAACCGTTCTAGATGATGGAGATAAAATACAAAAGTAAGACTGTTACTGACCTTAAGGAATTTTCATTCTACTGGAGGACACTATATGTTCCCAGGTAAGTAAACACAGCGTATTTTGCAGGCATACAAGGGTGAGGAGGCAGAGGATTTCAGGCCTGTGAGACAGCCTAGGCAAAAGCATAGAGGATGGACTATAAAGGGAACAACAATTTGTCCATTTTGCCTAGAGTATAAAGTACACATGGAGGCCAAATGTGTAAGCATTCTAGAAAGAGAGGCTGTACTCAGATTATGAAATGTCAAAGAGAGGGGTTTGAATTTTATCCTTGAGGCAATGGGCAGCCACAGCAGTGCCTTGCAAAGGAAGGTGATACAGTCAGACCTGTGCTTTGGGAATATCATATTGGCAACTCCATGGATGATTGATTGGAGAGAGAAGAGACTGGAGGGAGGGAGACCAGTTGGGAGGCTATTGCAATAGTCCAAGAGAGAGATAAAAAGAGCTTGAACTAGACTTGGTTGTGGTATGAGTAGAAAGAAAGGGGATAGACATGGGAGATGTTGAGGTTGTAAATCCATAAGATTAATCAGCTATGGGGTGGTGAGTAAGAGTGAATAATCAAGGAGAATGGTTTTAAAGTTGCAAACCTGGGCAACTGGAAGAATGATGGTGCCCTCAATAGAAGTCATAAAGTTAGGAGGAGTAGGGTTAGAGGGGAAGAGAATGAGTTGTCCTTTGAACTCGTTGAATTTGAGATTTAGAAAATCGAGGTTGAAATGTGTAGCAAGCAGTTGGTGATGTAAGACTAGAGCTCAGAAGAGAAATGAGGGTTAATTCTATAGGTCTGAGAGTTTTCTATCTATCTATCTATCTATCTATCTATCTATCTATCTATCTATCTATCTATCTATCTATCTATCTATCATGACTGAATCTGTGGTAGCTGTTGAGACAGGGAGAAATAAGATATTTTATGACAGAGTCCTAAGGTACATCCACACTTTAAAGTTAAAACCTTTGTTGATAATGCTACAAAAGAAACCAAAAAGGATTGGCCAGACTCACAGGAAGAGAATCATGATTGAGAAGTATCACAAAAATACAGGGAGAAGATGGTATCCAGGAGGGTGTGATCATTACTGTCAAATGATGCAATGAGATCAAAAAGGATGAGAACTAAGAAAGGGACATTGGATTTAGTGATAAAGAGATCATTGGTGACTTTGGAGAGAGTAGTTTTAGTTGAGAGTTAGGGATGGAATCCAGATTGCTAGAGACTGAGAAGTCATTGGTAGGTGAGAAAGTAAGGGCAAAAGGTGTAGATGTGGAGTTTGGATGGGAGAAGAGAGATATAAGATGGTATCCTGAGGGAATGGATGGATCATATAAAGGATTTTTGAGGACTGGATACATATGGATGTCTATGGAAGAGACATCATAGGAGGAGCTAGCAGAGAAGCAGAGGTTGAAAATTAGGGAGAAAGCAACTCTTAGCAAGCAGGGGTGTGACATGGGAGTTCATAGTCATTCTAGACACAAAAAAGCATCACAAACTCAGGAAAGGGAAGAACAGAAAGGACACTCATTCACACAGCTCTATTCCAAGTGCTCAGGCTACTGCTATACTTTCACCTACTGTACTTCCCCATCCTTCAGCCATGTATGAGCTCAGGGAATTATTACCCAGTCCTTAATTCAACCAATGAGCTAGTCAACTTGGGTGTAAGCATCAGTTCCTTCTCCTTTGACCACAGAAAAGTAGTGACAACTAATGAAGACAATGAAGTACCAAAGATCTTACCTCAGTTTACTGAAAAAATCAGGTTTCCGATGAGGGTTCTCTCCCAAGGGTTCTTCCTAATAGCCATCAGGATTTCTTTGGAAAGTAGATCTTTGGCAGACACAGGGAGAACAGAAAGTAGTGCCTTTTTGCTTACCTCAAAAGCTCTCCTAGAAATGGAATCATCACTAAGGAGATGGTAACTAGATCTTTTCCAACATAATGTATTCAAAAGCAGTATGTATGTATGTATGTATATATATATATATATGGATGTATATTCTTTGACATGTGAGTATGAATTTATACATAACACTATAAATATCCAGCTTTTTATCATCTTTGTTAATTAAGGGAATGATAATACAAATAATCCAAAATAGAATAGAATAAAATGTTTCTTTTAGACTTTGGAATGCATTGTATGTATCTATGTGTGTGTTTGTGTTGTTTTGCTGCAACAGATTTACCTGCCCAATTATTTCTTGTTTATGCTAATAAAGTGATACCTCACTTATCTGGTAGTCATTCATCCAGCAAAATCAATTGTTCAGAACCCAGCTGAGGATCAGAAAGGGAGAAAATACAATTTTGGCCTCTGAGTAGACAAAACAGATATCCCAAAATATGCGTTCAATGCTCGGGCCCTTTATTCATAAAAGAACCACTTCCCAGACCAGTCTCTTAATCAAATCCTATTTATTCTTAAATTAAACCAAACTTTAATTTGTTTATCTCTTACTTCCTAACCTTTAGCAAATGAAAAACAGAGAATAAGAAGAGGGTAGTTATGCTAGAGACTGGCATACTGATGACAGCAGGTAGTAATTGATCATTAAGGGAGCAGACAGAAGAGGCAGAGGAACCAGAAACTATGAAGCAGTCTGGTGCCAGTTAAGAGTTCAGGCTAAAGGTCCTGCACATGTCATTGGCCCCTAAGGGTATCACTATATATATGGTCGTTGTTTTCCATAATGAGGAACCTGAGCCATCAAGACAAGGTTCAAAAATGTTCACCGAACTCTCTTTCCTTTACGAAAGTCTTATTTCAATGCCTCCTTGTATTTGTGGAGATGAGCCTGGGTTCTTGAAGGCTGTTGCAGCAGAGTAGAGGTTCTAGAACGTTCTACAGAAATGGAAATACCTTGAAAAGAAGCCTATTGATGAATTCGGTCTGAAGTCTGAGGACCAACCTTGGTGTTATGAGCAGGAAGGTGACCACTAGATGATGGGTCTGGGGGGCCATAATCACCCATGAAACAGTCTTCTAAGGTCAGAGGGGTTATGTGCTTGATTAGGGTGAGAAGTACTCACACTGATTAAATCACATATCTTTTGAAGTAAAATTCTGTTTAATAAGGTAAGGGAATGATTAGAAAATTGTCCATCAAATATGAAAAAAAAAAAAACCCACAACCTTGATGGTACTTAAAGAGATTAGCTTCAATTAACTAGAAAGAAGATTCCTTTATGTGGAATAGCTCATTCCCTGAGGCCTGCTAAATGAGGTGTCAGCTAGGTGACAACTCTTTTGTAATTCCTGACCAGTGCTGGGGGGAAGGAAGCAGTGGATCCAGAAGTGTGGAGGGATGCTGGCCTAGAATAAATAATTTGCTGCAGATAATTAAGCTTTGAGTGCTTATATTCAAATGAAAGCCTCGCAACGAATCTAATGCGATAAGGAAAAAAACTCATGTGGAAAAAAAAATGTCTCCTTTCAGTAGGGAAATAACATCTTATTTTTTATAGCTGATATAAAATGAAACTTGTCAGGCTTAACTGTGTCACCAAATTCTTGGGCTGTAGTGTCCAGTCCTTAGCACAGTCCCTGGCACATAGTAGGCACTTTAATAAGTATTGATTGATTGACTGACTTGAGAGCTAACAGAAGTTCTGGGAACTACACAGACTGTGGAGTGAGGGACTGTTAAAAACCTTGCCTTTGCATTAATTAAAGATTATGACAATATGGTTGCAGTGGCTAGAATCAGGCTTGGAATCAGGAAGACACATCTTTCTGAGTTCAAATCTGGTCCCAGATACTCACTAGCTGTGCGACTCTAGACAAATCACTTTACCTCTGTAAAATGAGATGGAGAAAAAATGGCAAACAACTCCAGTATCTCTTCCAAGAAAACCCCAAATGGGGTCACAGAGAGTCAGACATAATTGAAATGAAACAACAGCAATAACAATAGATAACACATAGCTCCTGTAATCAACTTATATTTCTTTTAAAAGGGAATAATGATATAACAGCTAACAATAAAATAGCATTTTATGGGTTGCAAAACACTTTACAAACATTATCTCATTCAAGTCTTATAATAACACTGTGAAGCAGTTGCTATGATTATCCCCATTTTACAGATGAGAAAACCAAGTCTGAGAGAGGTTAGGTAAGTTGCCTACGGTCACACAGCTACTAAGTGTCTGAGGCACAATTCAAACTCAGGTCCTTTTAATTCCAATTTCACCACTCTATCCACTGAGCCACCTAGCAAAAATGGGCCTGTGAAATGTCTCTGCTATCTTTTCTGTGCCAATTTTCAGGTGTCACCAAAATGCTTGGTTCATTATCAGAAGACTCAGATCAGACTGTGAGCTCCTTGAGAGCTGGGACTGTCTTTTGCCTTTCCTTGTATCACCTGTTCTGGGCACATAGTAGGCACTTAAAAATGTTTGTTCACTGACTGACAGGAATAAAAACGTTAAGGGAAAGGGGACCAAGGTTATGATGATAACCCCTAAACTCCAGTCCTTTATTCCTTAGTAAGTCACACTTTATAGCCTCAAGTGTCTTCCTTCTTACTTGGTGCTGTCAGAATCAAAATGGTCCTACAGCTCTTTGGTCTCATGAAGTCCCAGAAAATCAACGGCCAGGGCTGCTGTGCTTGTCATGGAATGGAATCATCCCAGTTGGAGAGTGAGCTGTGCCCGTCTCCTTTGGGGCAGTTCAGAAAGCCCACATGGCCAAGTGCCAAGAACAGCATTTCTTGGCGAGCTCAAGGGACGTTTATATCACAAGTTTGTCAGTACTATTGGTGGGAGTTGGAAATGTGATGTCTGTGCTCAGAGTAACTCTCTTGATCTCTCTCTTGGTTGCCTCCTAACTCTGTTTATAAAACCCCTCTCATCATCGTTTAACAACATGCCTAGATATATGCTCTTCTATATGCCTCAAGTAAAATAAATACAGGCCTAACCTCTGTCTTCCCATCCAGGTGCTGGGAGACTAGACTTAAAGTAATACCAAGAGGAGGTACTCCAGATCTCCCCAACCTTATCCCATTATAAAATCATAAAATGTTACAGCTGGAAGGAACCTTAGAAATCATTCTAAATCGATAACCTCCATTTGTGGATAAGATAACAGAGGCCAAGAGAGATAAAATGATCTATCCATGTGCAAACAATAACAGAGACAGTCCTAGAAACACAAGGTCATAGACCTAGGGTTGAAAGGAACCTCAAAAGTCATCTGACCCCAATCCCAACCCCTTCATTTTACAGATGAGGAAAATGAGGTCCAGGAGGTTTAGTGACTTGCCTGCAATCACCTAGGCAGCAAGTGTCAGCGGCAGTATTTGAACCCAGGTACTCTGAGCCCAGAGGTAGTTCTCTTTCCATTATGCTCTCCCATTGACTTTCTGTTCTACCATGCTTCTGTATTGCCTACAAAACAATTGAACTTAGAGACATGACTTCCTTTGCTATACTAACTGCATTAGATGATAGAAGAGGGTTGCTTTTTCACAAAGGAAAGAATCTTCTGACACCCATGGCAACAACAGGTAGCTTAAGATAAGTTAGGGAATAGGGTTTGGAAAATATCAAGAAATGCTCTATTTCAGGCTTTGGATGTCTAGTCATTGACAAAAGATATGTTGTTGCTATAACATCAATAAATGAAACATTGAAAACTGCTAGAAAAACATTTCTATCCATCTATCCAAAAACATCTATCCATCCAAGGTATGGATACTTGTGAGTGTGGGTGTGGGTGTGGGGTGGTGGTGGGTAGGTATAAAGTGCACGTATGAATCCTATGGAAGAATCACAAGTGGAAAGCATCAGAACTTCCATTCTACAGAGGGGGAAACTGAAGCTTGGATTGGTCACCAGGATGATGGGAAGGAGAGATAATAGAATCATGAGTCAAAAGCAGGTTTTCTAATTCCCTTGATAGTGTTTCTGCCAGGGATTGGGATGAAAAGCATGCACCTTAAATTCTGTGTGATCCATTCTCAACCTGCTTTCAAGTTAATTTCTATGATGGGGTCAACAACCTAGTCTTCTTTGTCCTGGCTGTGCATACTTATTCTTATGCTAGACACTGTTGTCTAATATACAGAGTACGGTACAATATAATATGATAGTTCAACACCCTTATCATCTGTCCAGAATTTAATAGATGTGGCTGTTCTATCTGAAACTACAGGGAGAAATGTAGGTGAAGTGTTGTATTCAATTCTCTCTTCTTAGGGCCATGCTTCAAAAATATCTTGAATTTTGTTTTCATAGCTTGTTAACCTTTTCCTTTCCAAAGCCATGATTGTATTTGTTTTGGCTCCCTCAATCTATTGAGGACAAATCTGAGTTTGATGAACTAAGGAAAGCATTTTTTTCCTTAATCTCATTACAAGGGCTGGTCAGTCTTTAATTCTTTCCAGGGCTCCCTTGCTGTGAAATGATTTCCTCTTGGAAGGCGTTGTTCTTTGTGAAGCTGATATGTTTGGTTTTTCAGGGAAGCGAAGAATGAAAGTAATGTAGAGAAAGAGCTGGTCAAAAACAAGTGATAACATGGCAGATTGGGAAAGTCTGACATTAAATGGTTTCAATCTGAATTTTAAAAACATTTTTTTTTTCAAAAGACCAGCTATTTCCTCATTTTAGCTTGAAATTCTACTCCACCATGACAAATAATTGTGCTTAGTTATCTGATTGCTGTTGTCCTTTTGGGTGGAGTTAAACTTTTTGTTTTCCACATGAATTTAAAGAGAACAGCCTGATGCAGTAGAATAAACACTGGACTTGGAGTCATAAGATTTGGGTTCTGGTCTCAGCACTGCTAGTCAAAATCCTTTATACTTTTATACTTTATACTTATACAAAGTCCTTTATACCCTCAATTGTCTAGTCTACATAATGGGCATAATAATACTCTCATTGAGTAGTTACTTCTGTGAAAATTAAATGAGAAAATGCATATAAAGTATTTTGTAGAAATGTACTTTGGGCTCACATGGACTAGGTCCAATCCTGAGTGTTCTGACTCTAAAGAGGAAGGAGAATCAGTTTCTTTTTTCACTCTGCATCCACCTTGGAATAAAACTTCAGGAAAACATCCAAAACAAAGCTTAGATATTGCTTATATCTAGGTTCTCCTTAAACCATGAGTAACAATGTCCTTTCTTGAAAAGGTGCTTGATATATAATTTGGATATCAGACAGAGAGCTATTTGTTTCTTCTATTATGGAAACTTCATAATGCAAAAGAAATCACAGTACAGGAAATATCAAACATCTCAAAAAGTCAATATACCCATTATACTTCCCTCATAAAGTGAAGACAATTTTATAGGGCTCCCAAATAGATATTTTAAATTCAGCTCAGATCTGCTCTCTCCAAGCAACTAGGAAGGTTCAAAACCCCTAACTAGCCAAGGTTTCAGCTATAGAATGATGTTGAAGCTTAGCACAATGACTAGCACATAGCAAACACTTAATAAATGTTTATTGGATTGGATGGATGATCATCTTCTCTGTTAAAGAAATCCTTTTTTGGGGAAGGCAGCGGCACGCAGAGGCAGGCTGGGAAGGCAGCGGAGCTGACAAAACAAGAAAATGACAAATGCTGGAGAGGATGTGGGCAAATTGGAACACTAATGTTGGAGTTGTGAACTGATCCAACCAGTCTGGAGAGCAATCTGGAATTATGCCCAAAGGGCTATAAATAATTTCACACCCTTTGACCCAGCAACACCACTTCTAGGGTTATATCACAAAGAGATCATAGAAGTGGGAGATAGACCCGTATGTACAAAAATATTTATAGCAGCTCTTTTTGTGGTAGCAAAAAATTGGAAATTAAGAGGGTGCCCATCAATTGGGGAATGGCTGAACAAGTTGTGGTATATGCATGTTATGGAATACTATTGTGCTATAAGAAAAAAGGAGCAGATGGACTTCATATTTACTTGGAGAGGCTTATACGAACTGATGCTGAGTGAAAAGAGTAGAACCAGGAGAAATTTGTACACAATTACAGATACAACGTATGTGTGATGACCAACTTTGATAGACTGGACTCTTCTCAGCAACACAGTGATATAAGTCAATCCCAAAAGACTCATAATAGAGAGAGATGTCTACATCCAGAGAAAGAACTAGAAAGAACTGAGTTTGTATCCAGATTGAAGCAAATTACCTGATCTTTTTCCTTTTCTTGCTTGATTTTATTTCCTCTTTACCATTTTTCATTCCATCTGATATACTCCATCTTTATAACCTGACTAATGTCTAATGACTGTATGCTGCCATGGGGGGGGGGAGGGGAACAGAATGTGAAACTCAAGGAATTGTGGAATTGAATCTTGTAAAGTAAAAGTAAACACACAAATTAATTTTTAAAAATTAAAAAAAAAAAGAAATCCTTTTCTCTCATGTCAGCTGATGCCCACATCTAGGACTCAGGAATTCTTGACTCATGGGGTAGCCACTGACCCTGGAAACATTCTTTCTTAAGCTCTCTTCTCTGTGGTCAGAGAAGGAAACAGAATGGTAAAAGGAGAAAACCTGGGCTGGGGAAGGGGGAGAGGTCTTATCTCAGACCTACTGAGGTAAGCGCACGCTTCCATTGCCATGTGCCACTGAAAGCATTGTTGCCACTGCATGGGAAAGATGGAAGAGAAATCCCTTTTCCATCCTTCCTCCATATTACTGTAAGTTTAAGAGAGAGAAGATAGTTCACAAAGGGAATGGATTCCAAAAAAAAAAATGGTAGAACCACTTCCATAACTTTTTTATTTTAGCCCAACAAAAGTCTATCATCCTGATTGGTTCTCGCTACCAACCATCTTCAGTGCTATCCCATTTCCTGGGGACCAAGAAAGAGTTCCTATGATATCCCAGCAAGGAGCAGAATCAATGTTCGGCTCCACAGGGGCTGACTCCCCCTCTCTTCATAAATGTGTCATTTTCTACATAAAATGTTAATTTAGTTTCTTAAATCTCTTACATGTTGTACCTCTGTTTTTAATTTCACTTTTCTTACTATGCGATATTTCTATATATTGGTTCCAAATGATATTAATTTTGTATTCTTACTTTAGCTTCAATTCTTTATGGAATTTTAAATTTTGTGTACATGTTGTATCCTCTGGTAGAGTATAAGGTTATTGAGGGCAGGAATCATTTTTTGTTCAGATCCCTAGCACCTTGAACATAACAGGTGCTTCATAATGTTTGAAAACTTGAATTGATTCACCTTGGTTTTTTAAAAAATGCAGTTTTTATGTCAGGACATTTCTTTTTTCTTCTGAAGATGATATATCTTGATAAAAAGGAAAATGGAGAACAGAAAAGTCTGGGTACTGTGGTAGCAAAACAAAGCCAGTGGTCAGATGTTTTTCCCCTGAAATATCCAGAACATTGAGAAAAAGAAAAGGTCTTTGTTGTTGTTGCCTTTTATTTAATTACCTGGTTAATTTAATCAGTTTTCCATTTCACCTTTTATGTGAAGATGTAAATTGAAATGATTCTTTTATTTTATTTTACTGAGCAACTCCTGGAGGAGAGGGTACAGAAGAAGACTAAGATTTGGTCCCTGCCTTGGAGCAATTTATAATTTATTTTCTGAAACAGGATAAATATGTATGAAACAAAAAAACACAGTCAAATTTATGATAACATCACATTTTCTTGCCTATTCCCTCCCAGAACCCCCTTTCCTTGATATTTTAGCTCAAAAATGGGAGAGAGGTCAAGGAAGGAAGTGTTCATCTTGGTCCCAGTCCACTTACATCATTGGCAGCCATCATTAATCTTTGAGATTTTTATCTCTGTTTACCGTGACTCACTCAGTTACATATCAATGACAACAAAGTTAATTGGAATTGAGATTTAACATTTCTTCCTACCTACAGCAATTTTTCACCATTTAATTCAAGTCATCTTTTTTTTTTAATTTAATTTTTGTTTTTTGGAGGGGGGAGAGGCAGGGCAATGGGGGTTAAGTGACTTGCCCAAGGTCACACTCCTAGTAAGTGTTAAGTG
>NW_027187299.1:1212883-1240383 GCF_028583685.1 Petaurus breviceps papuanus | reverse complement strand
ACCCTGGCCAGTCACTTAAATTCTGCTTGCCTCAATTTCCTCATCTGTAAAATAAGGATAATAATAGCATCTCCTAGAGTTGCTGTGAGGATCAAAAGATGAGATGTTTTAAAAATACTTTGCAAACCTTAAACTGCCATCTAAATACTAGTTATTGTGATTACCTAAGACTAAGACATTTTATCAAACACAATGGGGTTTACTATAGGCAAATTTCTCATTATTACCATTGGTCATGGTTCAGAGTTTTGAATTTCATACCTCATGTCACAATAACCTAGTGAAAATGAGTCTTGGTGACAAGACATTACAGAGTATGTTAGAGGAAGAGTTAGATTTCAAGTCAACCAACCTGGGTTCTAATAAAGTTCTACCACATACAACCTATGTGACATTGGGCAAACTATCAAAGCTAGCTAACACTTTGATTGCTCGTCTCAAAAATGAAGGGATTGGATTAGATGAGCACTAAGGTTTCTTTCATCTCTAAAGCAATCATCATGTACATGTTGCTATTCCAATGTTGCAATTTTGGATAGTTTTTTAAATCTGATTTTGCTTCAGTTTTTTTTCCACCAAAAAAAGGATCTTTAGACTATAAATTATAAAACAAAAATGACCGAGAAGGAAGTGAAACTCCCAAAAAATGGTGAGGAAAGAGTAAAAGAGAACCTAGCTTCTCCAGTGAATTTGTTTTAATGTAAATATTATAGCTTAGTGTGCTAAAAAATATGGTGTAAGTGATGCTTAAATAATGTCAGACATCTTTGAGGAAGCATGGAACATGGACAAGGTGCCAAAGGATGGGGGACAATAATAACAGTAATCGTAGCTAACATTTATATAGCACTTAAGGTTTGCAAAACACTTTACATATATTATCTCATTTGACCAATCAAATATTCTTCCAATTAAAAAAAAGGCAATGGACTTGGTATCAATTCCTAGCAAATGTCTGGAACTCATTATTAAATGTATGCTTTTTTTGGTACTTTAGAAAAGAAGTGGTCATCAGCTCAAGCCAAAATGTGTTCATTGGGAGTTATTTGTGCCCTCCCAAATGGAGCAATGGTCAAAGGACATGAACTGATAATTTTTGTAGGAGAAATGCAGGTGGTTAATAACCACATGAAAAGACACCTTAATTCCATAGCAATAAGAACTATGGAAATTAAGAATGCAGAAATTAAGAAAACCTTAAGATAGTATATTACACCTATCATAATTATGAAAATAGACAAAATCCAGAAAAATATCAGGTTAGCATTGGGTGGGAGGGAGGGGGAGAAAGGCTGATACACTGTAGGTGGGGCCATAGACTGTTGCAAATGTTTTGGAAAGCAATATGACAATATGCAATAGGAGTCATAAAACTGATGATAGTGTTTGACCTGGCAAGTCCTTTGCTAGGATTTTTATCCTAATAATATTATGAAAAGAAAAAAGGATCTACCTCTACAAAAATATTCATAGCTCTTTTATTTATAATGAGAAAAATGGAAACGATCTTTATGTTCAATAACTGGGTAATGGCTAAAGAAATTATGGTATATTGATGTAAATTGAACATTATGATACCATAAAAATGATAAAAAGTATAAAAGGAAATAAGCATATATATGTATATATATGTATATGTTGTGTGCATATATGAAGTGATACAAAGTGAGATCAGAAGAAACATATCTATAATCTCAACTCAAATGGATATGAGATCTAATCAATATGGCTATCTCCTCCACTGATGGATATTTACCCATCCTGTGTGATCTCATTCATGTCTACTTATGGTTTCACCACAGAGATCACCCAACATTTTGGGAGCTTTCCTCACTTTCTTTAGACATTATGAAGATATCAAAGGAGCACACAAGGACCACGCATTTTCTTTCACTGTTGCCCCATAACCAACCCATCTTTTCACTCATGAGTTTCTTTGATGGCATCTGCCTCACTTCAAGCCACACAACATGATATATGCATGGGGACAGCCCTTGTATGTGGGGCATTGCTACATGTGGGTCCTCCCTCCATTAATATGTGCATAGGATATACCTCGTTGGAGTGAATCTTTGGGGAAATGTTTTGCTTTACTGAATCAGATATTTTTATGGTTAACAAATAAAAAGCATAGTAGCATCTAATATTCTTTGCATCTCTCTGTCAATTGTGTGCAGATAGAGATGTGATCGATTGTAGAACATCGCTTGAGAAAATCTGCCAGTTCCCTTTAGATATATTCATTAAGAATGCCCTCAATACATGTATAGATTATTCTCATAAAAATTTTATATACATAGGAAAGTAGACAGATGATATGGGTCAGTAGTTATTAATTCTTTTCTCAGTCACCTTTTTTGGAGCTAATAATAAAATTTTTTTCTGTGCCTTTGGTGTCTGCCCTTCAGATATCTTGAGAATTGATGGCTCACTGTCTTAAAAACCATGTCACCTCAAGCACATACCTCCTTTGTGTATACTTGGTCCAGTCCAGTTGCTTTTCATTTCTTCTTTCCTTCAGTTTTTCCTCTTCTTCTGTTAGCACATAAGGGGCTGTGATATTCAAGTCCAAATGTGGTAACTCCTTTGTTTGTAAGGATAAAAAGAGTCTGTTATGAAAAGTTTTTGAAGGTCTTTTCTATCTTTACTCAGTTTATTACCCTTAAATATTCTTGGGATGACTTTGCTTAAATTGATCTTTTTAAGCTTTTGTTAAACCAGAGGTTCTTAACCCTTTTTGGGTCCTGCACCCCTTTGGTGGTCTGGTGAAACCTATAGACCCCATCTTGCAATAATGTTTTTAAATTCAGAAAATAAAATACATATTATTACAAAGGAAAGGCATATTGAAACATCATTATCAAACTATTAAGTTCATAAACTCTAGGTTAGAAAATCCTATAAATTCTCCATCTCTACAGCATTTTGCTTTTTTTGTGAAATCATAATTCTGTAAATCTTTTTCTTCCCCTTCTCCTCCTCTGACTGGGTCTCCCTATTTCACCCAGGCTGGAAACACAGTGCCCAACCCCATTACTGATAAGCATGGGAGCTTTAACCTGTTCTGTTTTTCTGACCTGAGTTGGATTGCCCCTCCTTGAGCAGGGGCCATCCCACTCCTGGAGGCTCTCTGTATTGATGTCAGTCTGAGTGCAGACAGCTTTAATCCTATTACAACTCAAAACCCTCAACTCAAGTGATCCACCAGCCTCTGCCTCCAAGGTACCAGAGATTATAGGTGTACACCATCATTCTTCTCCATAAGATCTTTCAAACTAGTTTATATTCTAAACTGGAGTTGCCTTTGGCAGCCTTAACACTCTGCTTAGCAAGTGCCAAGTGTTTTTGTTTTTGTTTTAGAGAGACATTTTTTAAGCTCTTTTGGTCTCCTCATTATAACATTTGATTTATACAGATTAAATTTATTTTGTAATGATTGTAATCATTGTTGTTGTCCTTTCCTTTCCTCTACCCATAGACTATAACTATGTAATTTTTTAGATCGAAAGAAAGTAGGATTTTATACTGGCTTGGGAGAGGACAAAAGCTTTTTTTTGCTTCTTTTGTTATTTGTTAATTCATTTGATTATATACTGTTAGATGCAAAGGATTTTGTGCAAAGTTTTATACATTATTTTATGTATTTATTTTATTACTTGTTTCCATTAGTGATTATTAAATTTATAACATTTTAAAAAGAGTAAGTCACATCAGGAAAATCTCATTTTCTTTTTTTGACAGTTACAAGGCACAGAAATTCTATAAACATCATATACTTTATTTTAGCAAGGTATTTGACAAATCTCTCACAGTGTCCTGTTGAACAAAATGAAGAAACATAGACTCAATAGTATAGTCCTATAGATTCATAACTGATCGAGCAACCAGCTCTAAAAAATATTGATTAATATATTAGTGTCAGCCTCGTATTGGCCTTCAGTGCTCTTTGCAGAGTCCCATTTGTTCAACAATTTTATCAATGGCTTAGATGAAAAATAGATGGTAGTATTATCAAATTTGTGTCCATAAAGCTGGGAGGGATAGCTTATATGTTGAATGATAGAATCAAGAGAAAAATATATGTCAGCAGACTGGGTCAAATCTAATCAATTGAAATGCTATGCCAAATCTAGTCAAATGAAATCTAATATGGATAAACATTAAATTATTCACTTAAGTTCAGAAAATCAAGTTCACAAGATGGTAGAGATTTGGCTAGACTATAGTTTGTATAAAGAAGTCTGATTTTTAATGGTCTTCAAGCTTAATATAAATCCACAATGTACGCAAAAGAGTTAATGTCCTTTTAAGCCATATAAAGTATAGTATCTGGAAAAGGGGAGGGGATGGTCCTTCTGTAATTTTCCCTGGTCAAGTAACATTTTGAATATGATGTTAAGTTCTGGGCATCACATTTTAGGAGGGTCATTGGCAAGCTTGTGAATATATCCAAGCTAATTAGAAACCATGCCACATAATGATGTTTAAAGCAACTGGGAATGTTTATCTTAGAGGATAAAAAAAAACTCAGAGGGGATAAAATTGTTGCCTTCTAATATCTGAAGGATAGTCACACAGAAGAGGGATTGAATATTCTTCTCAGGGTCAGAAAGAAAAATCAAGGTTAGTGGATGGAAGTTAGAAATAAGGCATTTTCTATTGGACAAAAAGGAAGAGCTTTCCAATAATTAGAGCTGTTCTATTGGAGAAATCAATCCATTAGCAAGTATTTATTAAGTATGTACTATGTGCCAGGAATTGTACTAGAAAAGTAAAGAAGAAGGAAGAAAGGAAGCAAGGAAGAAGAAAGGAAGGAATGAAAGAAGGAAAAAGAAAGGAAAGAAGAACAGAAAAATAAAAAAGAAAGAAAACAGAAGGAAAGAAGAAAAAGAAAGAAAAAGAAAAAGGGAAGAAGAAAGAAAACCTAGAACTTTCTAAACAGTTTATTAATAATAATAACAAGCGCACTTGTATAGCACTTTTAAGGCATGCAAAGCACTTTACAAATATTATTTCATTTTATCCTCCCAATAATTTTGGGAGAGAGGTGCTAGTATAACCTCCATTTTACAGATAGATGCAAACAGAGGTTAAGTGACTTGCCCAGTGTCACACTGCCAGCAAGTATCTGAAATGAGGTCTTTCTGATTCCAAGTGCAGTCAGTTCTCCATATGCTGCCTCACCTAGCTGCCTCAAATGATCTCCCATCAAGTGATCTCAATTATTCATATCAAAGAGCTTCATTAGGACTTGTACCATATTCAGAAAATCCACAGCAAAATTCAGTTATAATCATTGATTTTCAGCAAACATATTTTCACCTCATTTTTCCCAAGATCTTTTTGCCAAAGGAGCTGAGGTCACTGGGAATCTTTTAAGATTACAGTAATCATAATGATGAAGCATACTGTCCGCCTCCAGAGGAAGAACTGATATTGTTTGAATACAGACTGAAGCATGCTATTTTTCCCTTTCATTTTTTCTTTTATTTGAGTATTTTTGTACAGAATTACTAATATGGAAATGTTGTTACATAATTGCACATGCACCTATATCTGATTGCTTATCATATCAGGGAGTGGGAAGGGAAAGGAAGGAGGGGTAGAATTTGGAACTCAAAATTTTAAATAAAAATGTTTTTTAAAAGATTACAGTCATCAGATCCAGTGGAAATTAAGGCTGGATGAGATTCAGAAATGTTAAATGACTTGTCTAAAGGTCAGTCAGCTGGTAAATGGAGCTGGGTACAACATAAACCCCTACCTTATATTTCCAAGTCCAGTTCTCATACCACTACACCATGCTGCCATATTGCTTAAAGCTGGATCCAAAGTATATAGTATAATTCTTTCACAGAGAAGCTTTTGCTCATCATAGTTAAAAGGCAGGATAAAAGTCTCTTAGGAAGGAAGTTTCATCATAAGGAATCTGTGTCCAAGGCATTCATTTTATTAGAATAGAAAAACTTGAGAGAATTGCCAATAAATTTTCCAGGGGGAGTTTCCTAGGAACTGGGAAGGAGTATTGTCATCCATCTGCTTCTAGTCATTGAATCAATTCACTTGACAGTTAAAAATGTGCCTTTTGCTCTGAGATGAGGCATTGAAGGGCTCAAGTATTTAATCTAACAGTGTGAATGTTGGATTAAACATAGAGGTTGTAAGGAAGGTCTCTTCTAGACCTCATTCTGACCATCAAGGAGGAACAGGTTGTTGAAAGAGAAGTGATGAGATCTCTGGGGATAAGTGGCCCCTACATCTTATAATTTATGATAGAGAAGAAGAAATCTGAGCATGGTCTGATATGTACTCTAGGTTTTCAGAGAGCAGATTACAAAGAAAAAGGAAAATAAGGATCTTATGGACTAAAATTTCATGGATGAATTCATCCCAAGAAGGATGGGAAGATCTGTCATGAAATTAAGACATGAAGAGAAACTATATATATATATATATATATATACACACACATATAACACACATATGTATATGCATATTTGTGTGCATATATGTGTATGTGTGGATATATATGAAAAATAGGGGAAGCTCTCTAAAGAGACCAGTGTGGACACATAGGAAACCCGTTGGCCAGCTATTTTTAATATATATATGTATGTATGCATGTATGTATGTATGTATGTTTGTGTGTGTGTGTAAGGGGTAAAAATTCTCCCTCTGCAGGAATATTTTCCTTACATGGGCACTGTGAAGGAAAGGAAAGGTGGGTTAGGCTAGGATAACTATTCAGGATGTGATCTCCGCTAAACTACCTGGCGCTGCTTTGATCTGAAGATGCTCCAGCTCCCCTTTCTCCTTCATTCCCTTTCATATATCTGTGCATATGGACTGCCTGCCTGGACCCTTGTAAAATGGGCAGGATACTATTTGGGCAGTCCTGGTCTAGCCTGAAGACCCTTTCTACCCCCCAGAGTTGGTGAGAACAGAATGGTCAGGCTTTCCTGCAACTTCCAGACTTGTAGTATGTTGGTCCAAGTTTATCTCTTCCTGTTTAGTCTAGGGTTAAAAATGCAAAGATTGTCATAATTCATCTGGTTCAGTTGCCATATGCCCATTAAGATTCTAATCTTTGCAATTTCACATGACCAACACAGACAATACACTCAAATTATAGGTTAAATTTACTGAATGGAATTGAAAATAAAAGATAAAATAGTTAAACTCTTAAGCGCTGCTCAGCTTTTCTGGAAAAACTGAAATCACTACTCCCCAGCAATTGCAGTCACTTCCACTGTGAGCTGAATTCTCAACTTCACTACTGCCAAAGGTGCTAGTGTCCTCACTGTGGTAGTGACTATGTGTCATTATAGACATGCCCAGAGACTATTTGCAAATGAACGTTATCAGGTATTTCCTCCCTTCACCCATTACCTACTTCACAATGAAGAGAAATGGAAAATTCTCACACCACATCAGAGAGTGATCCCCATCTAATTCCATCTGAGACAGCAGTTTTTTTGCTGGACAGTTGCTAGGTGAACCCTTCAGGGTTCTAATGCTCACTGGAGGCTCTGATTTCTCTGACAATGTCCTATGCTGCTCTGGTGCCCCTACAAACTCATGCTGTAAACTTACTTTCCATGCTGTATTTCAAATGTGTAGTCCACATCCTCCTCTGAGCCTTATTTAAGAGGCAGTTGGGGTTAAGTGGGTCACATAGCTAGTCAGTGTCTGAATCTAGATTTGAACTCAGATCCTCCTGACTCCAGGGCTGGTGTGCTATCCACTGTACCATCTAACTGCCCTTCTAAGCTATTTTAAACACAGACTGAATCTGCATAAAATTAAAAATAAATGTATAGAGATGAAAGCAGAGGCAGGTAACTGAGGTTGTGTACTAGAGTGTTGTCTTATAAGACTAGCACCTTTGTTCAGAATGAGTTGAGGTTGGGGATAAATAATGAAGGTAACAGAAAGAGTTGTTAAGGCCATGCAGGAGTCGAGAGGAAGACAAAAGAAGGGATAGGGACACATTTAGGATAAGCAGGATGGTAATAGTAAGTGACAAGAGAACTGCTCAATTCATTTTGCTTCTGCTTTTTTCCTACCAAAGTGAGTGATTTTTTTAAATGGGAAAAGACAAGAAAAATAGTTAGTAGGGAGTAGTTCTTAGGAAACCCAAGATAAGCAAGGAAATATTAAGCAATCACCCAGTTTTCTTCAATGAGTACAGGTCTCCAGACCTGGATAAACTCCTTTACAGAGTGGTGAAAGAAAGATTGCTGAGTCACTGTTGGCAATCTTTGGTAAAATCATGGAGAAACAGAGAGGTGCCACAGGTTTAGAAAAGGGCTGGTGTTCAGATTAAAAAAAAAAAGGACGAGTAGATAGAATCCTGCAAACTATAAGCCAGTGAATTTAGCTTTAATTTCCTGAAATTTTATAGGGTATGTTATTAAAGAGAAGATTATTGAGTGTCTTAGAAAGGGGGCAGTGATCACAAAAGAGCCAACATGGTTTTGTAAAGAACAAACCATGCCTGAGTAACCCTGTTTCCTTTTTTGATAGATTTAGTAGGCTGGTGGTTAAGGCCAACGTTATAGGTAACATTTATTCAGATTTCAGCATAATATTTGACAAAGTCTCTCTTGGCATGCTTGTGGATTAGATGGAGGGATATGGATCAAATAATGATAAGGTGGGGTGCATTTGCAAATTGTTAAATGAATGGATCTAAAAATTAGAATTTAATGGTTTGACTTCAATTTCAAATTTGTGGGAGGATTGGGCATGTCAAACTATCTGTCCTGTTTAACATTTCTTTTCAATGACCTGAAAGAAGACATAAATGGCATGAAGCTGAGATTACTTACTATATTACAGAATCAGGATCTAAAAAGATGGAGATAGGAGGTAGCTAGGTGTCTCAATGGATAGATTGGTGGGTTTGGAATCAGGACTACCTGAGATCTAATCTAGCCTTAGATACTTATTGTCTATGTGACCCTGGCCAAGTCATTTGACTTTTGTTTGCCTTGATCCATGGAAGAAGGAAATAGCAAACCACTCCAGAATCTTTGCCAAGAAAACCCCATAGATAGTATGGTCCATATGGTCATGAAGAGCTCAATTGAATGACAAAACAGGTTGGGAAAATGGACTTAATCAAATATGATAGAATTTAACAGAGATTAATGTAAAGTCCTTTCTCTGAGGTAAAAAAAAATCATCTTCACATGTATAAGATATAAGAGGCATAGACAACAGATAAAGACCTAGGGATCTTAGTGGACTCACAAGCTCAATATGAATCAATAGTGTGCCATGGCAGTCCAAAAAGCCAATGTTATCTGAAACTGCATTCGTGTTCAGAAGTATTATATCTGCTATACTCTGTCCCAGTCAGACCACAATGAAGTACTGTTTCATTCTGGAAGTTCCATTTCAGGAAGGACATCAATGAACTGAATAAAGTCCAGAAAGGAACAACTAGAATGTTGAGTAAACTCAAAACCATATTTTATGAGGATCAGTTGAAGGAACCAGAGATTGCTTAAAGAAGGGATGTCTTTAAGTATCCAAAGGGTGATCACATGGAAGAAAAAGTAGACTTTCTCTTCTCAGCCTTAGAAGGCCATACTAAGAATAATGAGCAAAAGTTGTACAGAGACAGATTTAGGCTTGATATCAGGATTAAAATTTTTTTTCAACAATTAGAGCCATCCAAAGCATAATGAAAAGTCACAGCATCCCCCTCACTAGGGATTTTCAAGCAAAAACTCAATGACCACTTCCTGGAAATTTTGTAGAGTGGATTCTCAGTCATGATTGAAACATCTTGGACTAGATGGCTTCTGAGGTCTCTTCTCAAACTAAAAATTCTATGAATCAAAAGGTTAAACCAGTTGCACATCCTCAGTAAGTTACACCAAGGACATGGCACTGAATTACAATGGGGAGCTGAGATTTTGTACCAACAAACCATTTAAGCAGTACCCATATTGTACAGCAGGTCAATTCAATGCTGTTCTTGGTAGAGGAAAAGTCTCTGCCAAATTTGACCTCACTCTATTTATCTTATCCATTTCATCCTTGATGCTACCTACGACTGACTGCAGTTGTCAAAACAGCCCTCACTCATTGAGGGGAATTCCAAGGAGGATTCTTTAGGTCAGCATTTAGTTTATCCCTGGAATTTTCTGGTACTCCCTAGAGACACTGCTTGTTACCTAAAATTCTGGGTGTGGTACCATATTTTGATAATGTCTAAATCGTGAAAATAACAGATTAACTTGCAAAAAACATTTCAGGGAATCTTATTTTGATAAACAAGATACTCAAATGGAGAAAGAGAAATATGAAACTGAAACTTCTATTGTTATTTTCTTAGTCTAATTGATCAATGTTGCTGGTATTTGACCCCATGGAAGATAAGATAGGTGTGCTATACAAACTCCAAAAACAAAGCAAGAGCTTCAAGTCTTCTTGGTGCTAATTTTTGTCTCTGGATGCCATGAAGACAGCACCATCCAGTTTGTACCTGGTATGGTGACCTTGCACCTGTATTTATGGCTCTATTAACTACCAGACCACTTAATTAGTAATTGACCATCCATGTAGTCCCAGTTGGAATTGCTAAGCACTATGGGAATAGGACTGCTAACAATGTGACCCAGTTTATCAGCAGGATTTAGTAACCAGCCTATTCACCTGTTGGCAAGTTGTCTAAGAACCATATGGTAGGAGCAACAGCTACTCAACATACCCTAGCCTCTTTTTTCCCTAAAAAGACCATGAAACCATCCTTGAGACTTAACCGGTCAAAGAGAAGTTCTGGACCAGTCATATGACATCTTGATCACTGAAGGCATAATAAGCCCAGTAGAGGAGCCAGGCACTCCTCAGACTTGACATACTCCAATCTCCAGGTGCATCATTGTGACAAATGTGGAAGACAGAAAATTGCTCTCAGGTAGGTCAATGTTGTGTTTTTGCTGAAGATCCTTTCCATACTATTGTGCCATAAGAAATGATGAATGGAATGTTTGTTGTGCTATAAGAAATGTTGAAAGGAATGACTATACTGTGATCTTCTTGAGAGCATTTTCATTGTATCTCCAGCACTTAGTACAAACTTGGTACAGAGTAGGTTAGTAAGAAATACTTATTGATAAACTGACTCATTTCAGTGAAACCTACAATGACCTGATGCAGAGTGAAGTGAGTATAATGACAACAATTTCTACAATAATAACATTGTAAAAACATGCAACTTTGAAAGAATCAAGAAATATGATCGACATAATGACCAACAATGATTACAGAGAACCAATGATGAACCATGCTATCCACCTGCAGAAAGATGAGTGATTGACTCAGGGTACAGAGTGAGATTTTTTGGGATGTGACCGATGCTAGCCTGTGCATATTTGTTACAAGTGTTTTTATTTTTCTGTTTTTCCCCAGTGGTGGGGAAAAGGGTAGTGGGAAGGAGAGAAAATCAGAATTTGTTCACTGAAAAATAAGCTAATTTAAAAAAAATCACTGAAGGTGTTTTCTATGTCATCGTTAAGTAAACTTTTCTGAAGTATTACATGGTTTACGAGTCTCTTGGTTTGTTCCAGTCTTGAGTATGAGCAATCAGATCTGCTTGTCAGTCCAGAACAAATCAGAAGATTGTTGTTATCCATTACTGATTATCACCTTTATACACCTGGTCACCTCGATTGTCTAACAATGCCCCAGGAGATGAAGAATGGGATCCCTGCAGCTGTGGGTGACCTGTTCTTCTTCTCTATTGTATGAGCCCTGTGTTTCTTCCCCATGGCTTTTGGTCACTGGTATAGGACAGAGTTGTTTTGCTTATGTTTCCTGGAAATTAGGGTCCTGTCATAAGGTCTATGTGTACTATTGAGGGAAGACAATTGTCTTATATTAGGGGAGTTAAGACAGTTCAAAAACTTCTTTGAGGTAGAGAAATTTACAACCTCCTCTTTCCTTAATAAGAGTAAAACTGAGACCATTCAATTTCTACCTCATAAGATCATTGGATCATTTCTCTAGAGCTCAATTGGACCTCAGGGGCCATCTAGTTCAGCCTCCTCATTTCACAGATGAGGAAACCAAAGCCCAGGGTGGCTAAGTAATTTGTCCAAGATCACACTGGCAATAAGCATCAAAGGTGGGGTATGAACCAAGGCCCTTGACTCCTGAGCCACCCTCTCCATTACACAATGCTGCCTCCTCTTGTTTCTCTTCATCAGAAGATACCTGTCATTGGAACTCTTCATTGACTACTGGAAGGGGTATTCTGTGATATTAAAGTCCTTGACATGATGATATCTGTTGGAATATCAAGCAAAAATTGGCTTCTGAGTCTTTGTTTGTATAATGTGATAAACATAAATCACGGGGTTTTGCTGTTTGTCTATTAGTTTTGCCACTGATGCTTCACTTTATGGTGTAGGAGCTGCTTGCAGCGGTGGGGAACCTGCGGCCTCTAGGCCACAGGTCATAGGTTCCCCACCCCTGACTGCCATGCTTAACCGAAATATGGCAGGTGGTGCTGACCTACCACCCATTTAGAATCTCAGAACGAGAATATTCCCAGAACATAATGATGTACAAATCAACAGAGCTCTTGTTGTTGTTAGTGAATCGAGAAACTCCACAACTTCCTCTATGATGACACCTTATAACTTTCTATTGACTCCTAGGTTTAGAAGACTTTTCCTTTTTTTTTTCTTTTTTTCAAAGTATTTTTTCCTAGGGAAAAGTCACACTACTGTCCTCATGTGGAATCATAGATTTAAAGCTGGAAGGTACATTATCTTACCCTTCTTATATTACAATTAAAGAAACTGAGGCTCAGAGATTGATTTTTTTTCACCCCAAATCCAGTGTTCTTTCTAACTACATTATGTTGACTTTATTGATCAACATGTGATCATAGGCCCCAAAAAGTAAAAAGATTTAAACACGTCATATAGCTTATTTGATTTAAAAATGGTTAAAAATGTGACATTAAAGGTCACAATTTCAATCCAGACAGAAGCCACAATAGAGATTGTTGTGGGGCACCTGTGGAAGTATGTTTGCCCTCTCTGATATAGGAGAAAGGGCCGTGTGTTTAGAGTCAGAGGCAGCACAATTCAATGGAAAGAACATTAGATTTCAAGTTCAAATCCCTGCTCTAGCACTTACTACCTGTGGGATTTGAAAACACCTTTATACTTTTGACTACTATGTCTCTTCTTTGACAACGGTCTACTTTTACCTTAATTGTGTTTAAGAAATTTAGGAATTGTCAGTCATTTCAGTCATATCTGATTCTTTGTGACCCTGTTTTGGGGTTTTCTTGGCAAAGATACTGGAGTGATTTGTCATTTCCTTCTCCAACTCATTTTACAGATGAGGAAGCTGAGGCAAATAGGGTTAAGTGACTTGCCCAGGGTCACACAGCTATTATGCCTCTGAGATCAGATTTAAATTCAAAAAGATGAGTCTTCCTGACTCCAGGCCTGGTATTTTATCTATTATACCACCTAGCTGCCCTTAACTGTGTTTAAGAAATTTGGGAATAAGAATCTTATTTGTGAGGCTATTGACCTTTATCATACCTAGGTTAAAAGGCTAGAGGAAATTACTAAGGATGCCTGGGAAAGGATTTTTGCCATACAATAAAATCTGTTAGGCTTCTCATTTTTCAACACATTGGTCCATTTTAAATAAAGGTATCAGTCCTGCTAAATTACTTTGGGGAAATACTGAGATTTGCCTCAACTCTCTTCATCCAGACTTATAAGAGGCCTTATAAAACAACCAGTTATATGATATAGATCTTACTCTTTGCTTTTACTCTTTGCTCATTTTTTCCAACAAATCAGTTTTTTCTGGGAACTATGGAGCTGGGCCAAATTGGGTTCATGCCACTAAATGGTGAAGGTTTCATCATTCAAGATTCAGAGCACAAATGGATCTGTGCGGCATCGCCATGTTGATTAACTGTGAAAGTGTTCCTCCAACGTTGGCATGACAACAGCAAAGTCATTAGAAGTATCCCTGCTGGGGTTATCTGGGGTTGTTCTTTTGGTAATGTCTCTCTAGGTCTCAACAGAGCCATTGAATGAAGGAAGCAGTGATTCTTCTCTGTTCAATATCATCGATGAAATGAAATCTTCTGTGTTTTTACACAAAATAGCACAACACTGAGACTATCTTACAAGATAGATCATAGAATGTTTTGAAATGTAAGATATCTTTGAACTCATCTGGTCTAATCCTTATTTTACTGATGAGGAAAATAGGGCCCAGAAAGGGACACATATGAGGTCATAGGGTCACAGTTAGGACTAGAACTCTAATCTTCCTTGACAAGAAAAAAATGGTGGGGGTGTGGGGGAAGAAGGGCAGCAAAGAGAAGGAATTATGGCAGTAACACATCATGTTCTGCCAATAATAGCTAGCATTTATATAGTACTTTAAGGTTTGTGAAGCATTTTACATGTATAATATCTTTAGGCCCCCACCATAATCTGGTGAAGCAGATTCTATCTTTATCCCCATTTTACAGATGAAGAATTTGACCATAGGTTAAATGACTTGCTGTGGTCACACAGTTAATAAGGACTTGAACTCACTCCTTGTTGGCTCTAAGGCCAGTACTCTGTCATTGTGCCATGTAGCTGCCTTGTATGACATAGAGCAAATCACTTAACCTCTCTGAGCCTCAGTTTCTTCCTCTGTAAAATGATTTGAAAAGTTTCTTCCAATTCTTGAATGACCTTAAAAAACATCCAGAACTGGTCCTGACTTTGTCACAAAGTAGCTACGTCATGCGAAGAAAGCCCTTAATGTCTTTATAACTCAACTTTTCCCTCCCGAAAAGTGAAGATAATGCCAGACTTCTCAAAAAAAAAACCAACTAGTCTTATTAATTTCACTGGTCTCCTTCATTCCCATAAAATTCTAAATGCCACAGTGACTAGGACAGTGGTGTCAAACTCAAATACAAAGGGGGCCACTCATCCATAGATGAGGACCCCTGAAGGCTGCACATTTACCTAGTTTAAAAAGGTAATATTAATCAGTGAATATTTATTAAGAGAATACTACACTGTGAAATAAACTTAAGATTAAAAAAAACCTACTATGTGCCGGGGACTGTGCTAAACACTGGGGAATGCAAAAAAGAGATAAAAGACAGTGCCTGTCTGTATGCAATTTTCAATCTAATAAGGGAGACAACATTCAAATAAATACAAAGCAAGTTCTGTGCAGATGGATCATGAACAGAGGGAAGGCACAGGAATTAAGAGGCATTAGGGACGGTTTCCTATAGAAGACAGGCTATATTATGTATGTTTAATTTTGTTTATTTTAAAAAAATATTTCCTAATTACATTTTAATCTGGTTCAAGCCACCATAGGGATTGTTGCGGGTCACATCTGGAGATATGTTTGGCATAAAGGACCCTGTATCTGGAGTCACAGGACTTAGATTCAAAGTCAGTCTCTGACACTTATTAGCTCTGTCACCGATGGGGTGGGAAGCCTCTTGATCTCTGACCACCTGAAGAATGAGTGGATTAGACTCGATCAGGGGTGGGGAACCTGAGGCCTTAAGGCCACATTTAAGGACCTAGGAGGTCACATGTGGCCTTAAGGCCTCAGGTTCCCCACCCCTGGACTAGATGCTCTCTAAGTCAGTTGGGAAATAAATATTTATTAAGCACCTACTATGTTCCAGGCGCTATGCCAAAACTGGACATAGAAAGAAGAGCAAAAGAGAGTCCCTACCCCCAATAACTCGCTGTCTAATGGGAGATGCACCAGCCAATGCCTTTGCACAAACAATCTACGTGCAGGATAGACGGCAGATTATCCAACAGAGGAGAGGGAGAGCACTAGGATGAAGAGAGACCAAGAATGTCCCCTTTGGCTACGAATCTCTGGTCCCTTTACGATGACAACAGCTGACATTTATATGGTAGTGTAAGGTACACTATGCAATGCCCTCTACATAGAGTATGTCATTTGGTCCTCCCAGCAACTCTTTGAGGCAAGACTGACAGGTGTTACTATTCTTTGAGTAAATAGACTTAGAGGCCATTCAGCTTTTTACCCATGATCACACAGTTAAAGACGTATCGGAGTTGGATTAAGAAGGAGGCCTCTCTTGACTACAGGCCCAATTGTCTTTCCACTATGTCATGCTGCCATGATACCTTTACCAAGACAGCATTTCACCTTTAAATTCTGAATCAATTTTTCCCAAAGTGTGAGAATCATATATAGGTATAATTAATTTTCCATAAAGCCTATATCAAGCGATCATAAAATTTAATTCACAGGAGTTATAGCTATAAGGGTCTTTAAATATCATCCAATTCGACTCCTTCATTTGACAGATAAGAAAACTAAAATCAGGAAAATTTAAGTGAACTTAACCAGCATTCACAATCATAATAAGTAGCAGAGAGGTGGAATTAGAACCCAGGTCCTCTGACTTCAAATCTTGCTTTCTTCCTATTAAACCACCCAATTAGACATACTTAATAAGCACCTACCACATACCTAATAATTACTCATATGTTTACTTTGTTGTTGTTTAGTCATGTCTGACTCTTCATAACCTCATTTGAGGTTTTCTTGGCAAAGATACTGGAGTGGTTTGTCATTTCTCTCTCCTGCTCAGTTTACAGATGAGGAAATGAGGCAAACAGGGTTAAGTGAATTGCCCAAGGTCACACAACTAGTACATGTCTGAGACCAGATTTGAACTCAAGAAGATGAGTCTTCCTGACTTTAGGCCTGGCATTCTATCCACTGTGCCACCTACCTGCCTGTATATTGTCTTAGAAGAGTAATTTTATATATGTATAACATAATTCCTAAATTAGATTGTAAGCCTCTCAAGGGCAAGAGTTACATTTTATCAACAGCTCGAATCATATCAGCCAATATTTATTCAGCACCATTCTAAATGCCATAGGAAATACCAGGAGTGCTGAGGTAATGCCTGCTCTCAAGGACTTAGAGTGTAGCTAGGGAGACAAGACATTTGAAGAGTTAACCAAGAAAATATTTTAATATCAGTTCCAGACAATAGTAGGTGAGATGCCAAAAGGTTCTGTGATTAATTGTCGACTGAGTCATACAGAAGAGAATTGTGCTATTGTGAGAGAGAAGAAAGGTTACAAACTCAGATGGTTATAGGGAAGGAGGGCTTTGAGCTGTCCTGGGGTAGAACTTGAATGGGTGGTGAGGAAGTACAAGGTCATCCTCAATAGACAGATTTTTTTTTCTTCTGAGAGGCAGATAGGTGGTACAGTGGACAGAGCACTAGTCCTGGGGTCAGGAAGCCTGAATCTAAAACTGTCCTCAGATACTGGCTATCTGTGTGATTCTGGGCAAATCATTTAACCTCATTAATACCTGTAATTAATTCTTCTCTCTTTTATTTGAGGGGTGAAGGCAAGGCAGTTGGGGTTAAGGTGACTTGCCCAAGGTCACACAGCTAGTAAATGTGTCAAGTGTCTGAGGTCAAATTTGAACTTCAGGTCCTCCTGACTCCAAGTTCGGTGCTCTATTCACTGGGCCACCTAGCTCCCCCTAACTAATTCTTCTTTTGAAGAGTTGCTGTGAGGACTAAATAAGATGTCACTTAGCCTCAGTTTACTCAACCGTAAAATGGGTAATAACTCCCAGGGTTGTGAAGATCAAATGAAATAATGCTTGTAGAATGCTTAGTACCCATAGTAAGTACTTGATAAATGATGATTCTCTTCTCTCTTTCTCTTGCTCATGTTTTGGTGTCTTTTATTTTTATACGACTAGCTGGCATGTTTATAGTACCTATAGTATCTAAGACTTCAATAGCTGGTATATATACATACATACAGATAGAGAGACAGACAGATAGACAGACAGACAGATAGATAGATGGACACAGACAGACAGACAGACAGACAGGTAGATAGATTAGATAGATAGATAGATAGATAGATAGATAGATAGATAGATAGATAGATAGATAGGTAGATAGGTAGGTAGGTAGGTAGTGCCTATAGTACCACAACTGGAAGGTAGTGATAAGAGTGCTGGACCCAGAATCACAGAGACCTGAGTTCAAATATGACCTCAGACAGAGCGTTACTAGCTATGTGACGCTGGGCAAGTCATTTAACCCAATTTACCTGAGTTTCCTCATCTGGTCATGAAGAGTTGGACATGACTGAAATGACTGAATAACAACAACATGTAGTAGCTACTATGTATCATCTACTGTGCTAAGCACTTTACAAATATTATCTCGTTTGATCCTCACAACAACCCTGGGAGGTAGATGTTATTATAATCCCCATCTTACAAATGAGTAAACTAAGGCAGTCAAGGGTTACCCAGGATCACATGGCTAGTAAGTGTATGAGACCAGAAAGAAGTAAGGTCTTCTGGACTCCACACATGGCCCCCTAACCATTGTACTGACTTCATCTTTCTTCACCTTCTCTTTAGGAAAAACAATACTAATATACTTGGGCGATATCTCCACAAAGGGAAGCAGGCCTGAATAATGGCTTTTGAATCAGGTAAGTCTGGGATTTTACCTCTGATTCATTTGTGTTAGCTGGATGACCAGGGACAAGTGACAAACTCTCAGGGCCCTCAGGCAAGTTTTTAAGAGCAGGAGTCACAGAGAGGTGCAGGTCTGCATCTGTGAAGGGAGTCCTCACAATGGAATTCCCTACACTGAAAAAATCACAGTCTAGGCCTACCCTATTACTCCCCCAAAGTCTATACAAACTGGATTTTACAAAGAAAATGGTTTAATTTGGTCAAACAATCATTTATTACTCTTAAAACAATTTATTGATTTCCATCAAACAATGGTTAATCACGGTGGTTACTGCTACCCAGTTGTTGGTTTTTTTTTTAATAACCAGCTGTTTGAATGAATCCATCTATTGTTTTCTTCCCCACCTCCTTCCACCTCCCTCCCTACAAGCCTGTCTGAGCTGGTAGACAGAGCTTACAAACACTTCTTGCCTAATACGCCGTTGGGTGGAGATAGCAGGTCTCAGCATTATCTGAAGGCTAGCTTGGTCTCTGCCTCCTGCCCCTGAGAATAATTTTATCCTTTACACAGACTCTATTGGTCCACTATTGGTGGATAGGTCCTCCAACCTATCTGCTGCCTTTGCTTGTGGTCCTCCCACCCCTACCCCATGGCAAGTTCCTATGTATTCCTGCCCCTCCATTTCAACTCTGACTGGTAAAGGCAGGAACAACAGACCTGGGTGCTCCTGACCAATTACCTTGAGGGTTTAGCACTGAGGGTCCTGGGGGCTCTCATTCATTAAGCCTACTGTTTACTATCTTTCATAAGGAACTTTGCTCTCTCCACATCTTACATTCCTCGGTCAGCCAGTAAGCAAACTGCCCTGTGACAAGACTCAAGGAGAGGGGTTATTAATCACAAGAGCTAGAAATAAATAGAGAAGCGAACAAAATCATTCCAGCTCTCCTCAAAACAGGGGGTAGTGATAAAGAAAAAAAAGTTGATGTCATACAAAATAGGACAAATGGGTAGGAACAGACATGTTATTTTCAAGCTTCTAAAAGGATATTTATTATTAACCAATAAGAGGGGGAAAAAACTACAAAACCATACTTGATAGAAGCCCTTTGAAAGGAGATAAAGGTGTATTTTGCTGCCTTGTGGTTTTGAGTCCTTTCAGTCTGTCTTTCTCCAGCTGGGTTTATAGACTAAGGTCTGGGGACTGCGAATGTGTGTTTGTTCCAACTGATACTGGACCTGTTTTCTCTCCACAACGAGACTTTGTTCTTTTGTTGAATGAGGCCAGCAGCATTGTGATTGCTTAAGAAAGGAGCAAAATACATTAGGAAGGAGCTAAAAGTGAAATGATGTTTTGCTTCATGGGGAGGGGCTCCATATACTGTGCATTAGAATAAGTAGTGATGTTTAAGTCAGGGTCAAGAGAGAAAAGGCCTCATTCCCTAGCCTGATCTGCTTCTCAAGTGACCTTCTTCCCTGGGCCATTTGAAATCATGTTGGAGTTGGGGGGGTGTCTAAAGGAATTATAGATGGTAATGTAATTGGCCCAAGGTCTGAGATATCTTCACACCAGATGATATACAAAATGCTTAGCACTGTAGCTGGCACAGAGTAGGCTCTTAATAAATGCTTATTGGATTAGATAAGACAGGGAGAGAGCAGATCATTTCTGTCATTTGGAAATCCACAACAAATAAGTGAATTCATTTGCTTTCCCAGATCCTGAAAGGAAGGGAAGTCCTGGCATTCCCCTCACCCATGGGCTTGTTGGACCAGAAAGACCCTGCTAGGATCCCTAAGGACTGCTTGGGTTTGACGAGAAAGGGCCCTGAGGTGGAAGGGAATACCATGGAAGAATGTTACCTGTTTTTTACACTAAAACCCTGTGGCAATCAGTTCCTTGGTGGTGAAATGGGAGATACCATGAAGGCCTGGGAAGGGAAAAAAATGTAGTTAAGTACAGAGAAGGAAGGAGAGCATAGTCACCTGCTGTGGGGTGTGCAAAACTCAAAAAACAGGTTTTCTCTTGTAGGCAAGCTGGCAGCCAGGAGAGGTGCTTGGGAGGCACAAAGGTGAAAAGAGCTTCCTGGCCTTGTGGGAGATTAGGTGGCGTGGGAGCCAGGAGGAGCCCAGGTGTGGCACATTCCCCCTAGGGGCAAGGGAGGCTTTGCTGGCTGGGCTCAAATGATGGAGACAATCCCAGGGAATGAATGATTCAGTGTGAAGGGCACAGGGCTATCCCCTGGAGAAAAAGTGACTTGTATGTTGATGATCTGAGCAACCACAAAAATATGGGACTCATGCCTTGCTCTGAGAGCACCCAGGGCTCAAGAGACTTGGACTGCCTAGGAAGCAGCTTAAGGAAGGTGGCCTAGTTACACAGTCTGGGGTGGAGTGGGATGGGGGAGGGGACACACAAAAGCATTCCTGCCCTGTGTCTGCTCATATATGTCATATATGACAAAGGGCGAGTATTGAGAAGTCCACAGTATGTGGTAAGAGCCTTGGACTAAGTGTTAGGGGATCCCTGAATTCAACTACCACATTTTCTACTTACTGACTACAATAATAACAACAGCAATAACAGCATTTATTTAGTGCTTTGAGGTTTACAATGCACATTACATATAGCATTTCACTTGCTACAACAATCCTCTCCATTTTACAGATGAAGAAAGGAGACTCAAGGAAAGGAAGGGACTTGCCCAGGGTCAAATGACTAATAAGTTTCTGAGTAAGGATTTTAACTCAGGTCTTTCTGACCAATGCTTTCTTCCACCATCATACCTAGTTGCCCAATCAAGAAAATGAATCAATCAGGAAATATTTACGAAATATCTACTGTGTGCAGGCACCATTCTAAACAAAACAATCCCTTCATTCAAGCAGCTTATGTTACATTGGAATGTATGGCCATGAACAGATCATCTAATCTTTCTGAGTTTCAGTTTCCTCACCTGGAAAACAGAGATAATACCTGTTATTAGGAGCAGAATGATATTGGAAATAGAGTGTTGGCCCAGGAGTCAATAAAAACTGGGTTCAAGTCATGCTTATGCTAGATACTGACCTCTGACAAATAGGGGTTGTGTGATCCTGGGCAAGCTTAACCTCTCTGTATCTCAGGCACCTTGGTAAAGCTCTGAACCTAGGAGAACAGTCATAGATCTTCACTGGCAGGAGTAGTGTTACTGGACTTTCCCGACACGGATAAATTTCAGGTTTGCACCAAAACCAAAAACCCTGTTGTGATAGGAAGAACAACTCACACTTATATAGTGCTCAAGGTTTGCTAAGTACTTCACAACATTATTGTTATTATCACAACATTACTGTTACTCCCATTTTAGACATGAGGAAACCAAGGATCCTAGGCCAGGTAGGTGCTGCAGTGGAAACAGTCCTGGGCCTGGTGTCAGGAAGACCTGAGTTCAAATCTGTCTTCAGATACTTACTAGCTGTGTGACCCTGGGCAACCCTAACCCTGTTTGCCTCAGTTTCCTCATCTGTAAAATGAGTTGGAGAAGGAAAGAGCAAACCATTCCAGTATCTTTGACAAGAAAACCCTAAATGCGGTCATGAAGCATCAGACATAACTAAATAACAACAGAAAAGGATCCTGGGGACTAAATGACTTGCCACAATCTGGTTCCAGGTTCAGTGTTCTAGTCCATGAAATAATAGATAACATTTATATAGTGCTTTAAGGTTTACAAAACATTTTACATTTATTATCTTGTTTTATCTTCACAACAGCCCTGTGAGGTAGGTGTTACTTATTATCCCCATTTTACTGATGACCTAAGTAGCCACAAGAGAGGTTTAAGGGACTTGTTCACGGTCCCATAGCTCATGTCTGAGGTGGAATTCATACTGAGGTCTTCCTGATGCCCAGCCCAGTCTTCTATCCACTCAGATTCATAGCTACATACAAAAACATCTATAAAGTGCTTTTAAAGTACAATAACACTAGCAGTTACTGTTATTTCTTCATGCCAGAGAATATACAAAATGCTTTGACTATAATAAAAGTGGTAGGCCTAGTTTGCATTTATTTATTCATTCTAATTCAAGATTTTATGTGCCGTTCATGATACTTCCTTCCCCTCCATTTCACTGCCATTTGGGAGCCTCTTTCCTTATCTGACTGAGGTCAGGAGAAGAAAATTCTAATTGCATTGTAGATTATGCTAATGTTTGTTCACAGAAAATACAAATGTGACCTCTGTGCCACCCAAGTGTCCTTATGGTAGAAGAGAAGGGGATTGGGAAAGAAGGGAAAAGGATAGCAGGAGCTGTGGAAAATTTTTGGAGTTTTGAGAAAACCTATATATTTTAAATGAATGAAGAATCTGTGAAAAGCAGAAATGACTTAATGGATCTGACCTTTGGTGCAAACGTCAAGAAAATGGAAAGCAGACTTCTCCCCAACCTTCTCCCTACCCCCATTCTTTTTTTGTTTGTTTTTTGGAGGTCAATTGGGGTTAAGTGACTTGCCCAAGGTCACACAATTAGTTTTTGTGTTAAGTGTGTGAGGCTGGATCCGAACCCAGGTCCTCCTGATTCTAGGGCCGGTGCTCTATTCACTGTACCACCTAGCCGCCCCACTACCCCTATTCTTAAACAACCCTAGCTGTCATCCTGTATCTCTCCTTGTCTTCTAACCTCCTTGAGAGAGATGTCTACAATAGGCACTTCCACTTCCTTTCTCCCATTTCTTTTTTTAAATAACTTTTCATTGATATTTTCTTTTTCTTTCGTCACTATCACATCTTTCATTACTTACCTCAAGTATCCCTCCACCTTCCCCTCCTCAAGAGCAAGCCCAAATAACTGATATTTTTTTAGAGAGGAAAAAAAGTACAATAGATCAATACATTGAAAAAGTCCAAAACTACATTCAATGTGTAACATGTGTGGACCTCCCACCTCCACAAAGGGGTAGGTTGGGGGTATCTTCTCTTATCTCTTCATTTGAGTTCCACTTGATCATTATAATTTTGTTACATTTACTTTTGATTGATGTGTCATTGTTCTCTTCACTTACATTGTTGTGGTTAATGTGTAAGTTGTTTTCTTGGCTTTACTTACTTCACTGTGCATCATTTCATATTGTTCTTTTTATGCTTCTCTGTATTCATCACACACATCATTTATCATAGACAAAAAATAACACAATTTGTTTAACTATTCCCCAGTTGATGGAATCTACTTTATTTCTAATTCTTAGTCATCATAAAAAAGTGCTGCTATAAATATTTTGGAGTATAGGGGGACTTTTTGTTATTGATGTCTTCCTTGGGCTATAAGTCCATAAGTCTCTGGTTCAAAGAGTATGGACATTGTCACTTTATTGGCATAATTCCAAATGTTTTCCAGAATGGTCACATTACTTCTCAGCTACATCTACAATGTGTTTAGTGTGCCTATCTTCCCACAACTACTCCAACATTTGATTGTTGTTATTTTGGAGTCATTTTTACCAATTTTCAGGGTGTGTTATTTTGATGTGCATTTCTCTTATTATTAGTAATTTGGAGCATTTTTTCACAAGGTTGTGAATACTTTTCAGTTCATTTGAGAACTGTTTGTTTATATCCTTTGATCATTTATCTATTGGAGAATGGCTATTATTAATTGTTATATGGCTTAAATACCAGACCTTAGAGAAATTTTTTATATAAAGATTTTTTTCCCATTCAATCACTTCCCTTTTTATCCTAGATGCATTAATGTTGTCTATAAAGAACCTCTTGTTTCAAGCAATCAAAGCTATCTACTTTATCTTTTGTAATTGCTTTTATCTCTTTATAAGAATGCATTTCTTACCCCATAGCTGTGAGAGATAGATGATCTGTTTATTTCCTAATTTTTAATAGTATGATTTTTAATGTTAATTTTAATTTAATATTAATGTATCCGTAGAATTATGTATCCATTTAGAATGTATTGGGGTGTAGTATGTTCATCTAAGCCTAATTTCTGCCAGTCTGCTTTCCCGTTTTCCCATCTATTCCCTAGGTAATATAGATTTCCACTTTATCAGAAACTGTTATTGAGTTCTACTGTTTCTAAGTCTCCTTTGTCTAGTCTGATCCACCACTCTATCTCTTTTTTTCTTTAATCAATACCATATGGTTCTGATGACTGCTGCTTCATCCCATAGTTTGAGGTCTGGAAGTCCTATTCCACTTGTCCTTACTTCTTTTTGTAATTTCTTTTGACATTCTGGATCTTTTATTGTTCCAAATGAATTTCTTGCTTGGTTGTTAAGCTTACTGCAATCTGGCTTCTAACATCATTATTCAAGTGAAATACTTCTTTTCAATATTGTCAGTGATCTCTTAGTTGTTAGAGCTAATGATCTTTTCTCAGCCTTCTTCCTTCTTGATCCATCTGCAAGTGTTGATGCTGTTGGAGTATCCTCTTCTCCTAGATGTTCCCCCCTCCCTATGCTTTCCTTACACTGCTCTCTCCTCATTTTCCTTTTATCTGATCTTTTCCTTAGAGTCCTTTGCTGGATTTTTATCCAGGGCATGCCCATCACCAAGCCATCCAACACTTTCTCATGGGTCCTCTTCTTCCATCTATACTATCTTGTTGGGTCATCAATCAGCTCCATTTCTCAGTTCTTATCTCTATGTAGATGTTTCTCAGATCTATATATATATTATTCTCTCTCCTGAGGTCCAGTTACACATCATCAACAGTTGGTCATATAAAAATTGAGTGTCACTTAGGCTTCTCAAATCCATTAAGGTTCAAAATAGAAATTGTCTTTCCCCCAAAACCCTTTCCTTTTCCCTAAGATTCCCATTACCATCCAAGGTACCACCATTTTCCCAGTCTCCTAGGTCCAAAATCTTAGTGTTATCAAGTCAACAAGTCATTTATTAAGCCCCTGTTATGTTCCAGGCACTGTACTTAATAAGTGTGTGTTGACTGACTGGTTGAATACTTTATATTATAAAACCACAAGTCTGGATTCTCCCTCAAAAAATCACCAAGTGGTAAAATATGGAAAGTTAAATTCTTTGATGTGTGCACACAACAACAAGATTTCCAAGAAAAGGGCAACTCATAGTTACAGGGAGCCTCCTCCTCAGTCCAACCTCTACCCCACATTTAATTTTCTAAAAACTTACTGTCTTTGTGGAATCACTGTATCTCACAGAATAAACAGCTATATAAAAGACTCACTCCAACCCCAAACATCCCATGATAAAACTATAAATTCCGTTACTATTTCCCTACTTTCAAGTACTGTCAGCTTGGCCATAATTAGAAAACCCCATAAAACCATATCAGCTCTGTCCTACTCCCCAAGCATGGGTGTACCCAAAGGCATTGTTCTAAGCTCTCCTTTCTTTGTCTGTGGATTCATCCATCATTTCTTTACAGATTGTTCACAAATCTACATGTCCAAACCTTTTCTTTCTCCTGAGACTTAATCCCAGTTCTCCAAATGCCTTCTGGATGTTTCCATTTAGATGTCCCATAGTTAGTCAATTAGCATTTATTAATCACTTACTTTATGTCAAGCATTGTGGTAAATGGGAAGGGAAAGGATGGAAGAAAATAAGCAATTATATGACTCCTACTATGTGCCAAACACTGTGCTAAACACTTTTAAAATATATATATATTTTAATTTATGGGATAAAATAAACATTTCCATAGTATAATAAAAAATGATTGCCCATGAAACTGCAAATCCATTATGTACGATTTGCTGTTCCTTTTAAATAAATGATAAAGTTATCATGTACATTTCTTTTTTTTCCTTTTTTTCCTCCCCCCTCCACCGTAGAGATGGCTACCATTAGACCCAAATAACATCTAATTTGATCCTCACAACAATGAAGTGGGTGCTATTATTATCCTTATTTTACAGTTGAGGAAACAAATCCTCTTAAATTCTGGGGACACAAAGGAAGGTAAACAACAATCTCTGTTCTCAAAGAGCTCACAGTCTAATGGAGGAAATAACATGTAAACAGCTATGTTCAAACAAGATACATAGATAAACCTCAACAACTCTCACCTGGAATATTGTGACAGCTTCCTAAATGGTCTCCCTGTATCCAGTCCTTACCCTCTCTAATCTATCCTCAACACAGCTGCCAAAATGGAGTTCCTAAAATATAGGTCTGACCATGTCACTTCTCTGCCCAAGAAACTTCACTAACCCTCCAGTACCTCTAGGATAAAATTCAAATCCCTCTATTAAAACCAATCATAATCTGAATTCATCCTATCTTTCTAGAGTGATTATACATTACTTCCTCTTTTGTACTCTATGCTCCAGTCAAACTAACCTGTTTGCTGTTCCCCACACATAATATTCCATCTCTGGTGCCATTTCATAGGGTGTCCCCATGCTGGAAATTCTCTTTCTTTCCTCTGCCTCTGTGAGGGGAACTCCTAGTTTTCTGTAAGGCTCAGCTCAAATGCCATCTCCTTCATAAAGCCTTTGCTGATTACCCCAATTGTTAATGTTCTAAACTCCAAATCACCTTGTACTTATTTTGTACATGTTCAGCATTTATTTATTTCTGAACATATATGCTGATAGAAGAATGTAAGCTCACTGAGGTCAAGAACTCCCAATTTTGCATTTGTATCCTTAGTGGCTAGTTTACTGATAAAAGTTCAAAGTGTGACCAAGAAGGAAATAGACTTGGGGGTAGGGGAGGAGAGAGAGAGAGAGAGAGAGAGAGAGAGAGAGAGAGAGAGAGAGACAGAGAGAGAGACAGAGAGAGAGAGAGAGAGAGAGAGAGACAGAGAGAGAGAGAGAGAGAGAGAGAGAGAGAGAGAGAGAGAGAGAGAGAGAGAGAGAGAGAGAGAGAGAGAGGGAGAGAGAGAGAGAGAGAGAGAGAGAGAGAGAGAGAGAGAGAGAGAGAGAGAGAGAGAGAGAGACAGAGAGAGAGAGAGACAGAGACAGAGACAGAGACAGAGAGAGAGA
>NW_027187299.1:1183132-1212483 GCF_028583685.1 Petaurus breviceps papuanus | reverse complement strand
GAAGAAGAAGAAGAAGAAGAAGAAGAAGAAGAAGAAGAAGAAGAAGAAAGAGGGAGAGAGGAGAAAAGAGAGAGAGAACATATTATATATGAATATCCTATAGTAGGATAAACATGTTCTCAAATTATCTCAATGATACTAGAACAACTAGTTACAAAATGAAAAAATTTAGTCAATAAACCATTTATTTAATGGAAGTCAACTAGCTGGTTTCATTAAATGTTACTATTAAATGGATTAAGTACTTATGGAATCTTGTAAACAGAGCCATATGAAGATGTTCTCTAATCCCATGTACCAAAGTGCCTTCCAGCTCTAAATGTATGATCCCTGTGCTCCTATTTCCTGAACTCCATATGAAAGAGTTAGCCTCTAGGTTTCATCAGTACATTTCGTGATGTAAAATAGTATAGCCCTAGTGAAAAATGGTATTTGTCTAAATTTTCTAGAACTTCAAAGTTTGCAAAGTGCTTTGCAAACATTTCATTTGAACCTCACAACAGCTCTGGGAGGTAGGTGCTATTCTAATTAGCCGTTTGAAGGTGAGGAAACTGAAGCTGAGGGAAGTTAAGTGACTTGTCCAAGATCAAACAGCTAGTAAATGTCCAAGGCTGTATTTGAACTCAGATCTTTCTGACTCCAAATCCAGCACCTTATTCACTTCTCTACCTAGGTGCTTTATGAATTATGGAAGGTATTTTATACAATTCACTTGAATTTTGGAGAATCTATATTCCTGATCCTATATATTGTATAGAGACATCTCATAAAGAACTTAAACTCATGAATAAATGAATGAAAAGATGTTTATTAAGTACTTATTCTGTGCTGAGCACTGTACTAAGCATCGGGGTTATTGTTTGACAAGCAAGTAAGAGCCACCTCAAGTTATTTTCATTCTAACAGGGAAAGATAGCAGGCAGGTGAAAAGTGGGGAGGGGAGTAGAAAGCAAGACAGTGGGATCCCAGCAATATGGATTGGGGATGATTCAGCAGTGCCTTGTGGGCTGGATGCCAAGCCTGATGATGTAAAGGCTCACCAAGCAGAGCCCAGGGCTCCAGGAGCAGGAGTCTGAGTCTTAGTGGGAGGAGGTCAGAGCCTAGGCAGCTTGACTTAGAAAGGACCAAAAAGGGGTCATTCTTCCAGGCCAAGTTAAAGACCCACAACACCTGTGAATCCTTCCCTGATCAGGCCAGCCTTACTGGGCCTTTCCCTCTCTAACTCCCTTGGCACTCATTAACTGGTTCAGTCTGTGTGCAATACCTTAATGTCCTATCCTTTGTATCTGATTGCTCATCCTTGCGCTTTAGCAGTAATATTTTAAGGTATATTTTATACATTCACATATGTGCACCTATATGTGAGTATATATGTACATATATGTCCATGTGTGTTCATCTATATTGTGCTTACATATGTATGTAAAGTGAATCTCTCATTTATCCATGAGTCTTCATATGTTCACCTCCACTCTCTGGGAGCTCCATAAGAACAGAGAGGGAATCTGATAGCTGTGTTGGTTTTGTTTTGTTTTTTTTACATTTCAAACAAGTATTATGCTGGGTAAACAGTAGTGGCTTAAGAAATACTTGTTGGAGGGGACAGCTAGGTGGCACAGTGATTAGAGCATGGCCCTGGAGTCAGGAAGACCTGAGTTTGAATATGACCTCAGACACTTGACACTTAACTAGATGTGTGACCTTGGGCAAGTCACTTAACCCCAATTGCCTTACCTTCCCCCCTCCTCCCCCAAAATGCTCACTGGTGAATGAGCTACCTTTTTCAGTGCTAGGGCCCATGAAAACCATGGTGACTGCTAAGTAGGAGACCTGGGCTCTAGGACTAGGTTTTGTTGTTATTCTTCAATTAACAAGTATTTATTAAGCAATCAATAGTTAGCATTTATATAGCACTATGAGGTTTGCAAAATGCTTTATAAGTATTATTTTATTTTATCATCATAACTAGATTATGAGCTTCTCTCTCTAGATTATGAGTTCCTTGATATCAGGGACTATGTTTTGCCTTGTTTTGTATCCTCAGATCTTAGCATAGTGCTTGGCCATAGTAAGCTTTGAAGCTCTTTTTGGGGGGAGGTGGGGTGCAAGTTCAATCAGGGTTAAGTGACTTGTCTAGGGTCACACAGCTAGTAAGTGTCAAGTGTCTGAGGTCAGATTTGAACTCAGGTCCTCCTGACTCCAGGGCCATTGCTCTATCCACTGTGCCACCTAGCTGCCCCAGCTTTTAAGCTTTTAATAAATGTTTATCAACTGACTAACTTTGAGAGACAGCTACTGTTATGATCCCCATTTTACAGGAAATTGTAGCAAACAGAAGCTCAGTGACTTGCTTAGGATCACTCAGTGAGTATCTGAGGTAGGATTTGAATTCAGGTCTTCCTGATTCCATGCTCAGCATTCTATCTGCTGATCCACTAGCTGCCCCTGTAGGTCATTTCAGCCAGGCAATTCATTTTACTCAGAAGCCCAGAAGAGGCCATAGAATTCAAGGCCACAAAGCTCATCATTGGGCTTCCATTTGCTCTAGCTGGACAGAACACTGGGCCCGGAGTCAGGAAGATCTCAATTCAAATTCAGCCTCAGACACTTACTAGTTGTGTGACCCTGGGCAAGCCATTTAACCTCTGTTTGCCTTAATCCCCTGGAGAAGGAAATGACAAACCACTCCAGTCTCTTTGCCAAGAAAACCCCATGGACAGTATGGTCCACAGAGTCACAAAGAGTCGGACACAACTGAGCCTCTGAACAACAACAAGGTGACCCATAAAGCTCCTTCAGCTATAATAATATATAATTTGAGGGCCCTGTGAAATTAAAATTAATAAAATAGACAATTTGAAGATCATTATGAAATATAAAACAAAATGGTAGAAATAATGTTGTTTCATAACACTAACCAACAGAGCTGACTGATTGGGCCAAAGGAGACAAGAGGCTTAGCTTGTGGCCACAGCTTGTTCAAGTGGGAATCTGGCAGGAGGGCAAAATGAGGTCTTTTCCATGGGACTTTGCATCACCCCTCTGAGGGCCAAAGAACTGTAAAAGCCGAACAGTTGTGATAGCAGCAACACAAGCTACACCTCAAGGTTTCCTGAGCAGAAGCAATACATCTAAATGGCAGGTTCCATGTATGAAATTCAGACTAGCATTCATCTCTGTACCTGATAAATTTTGAGCAGGTCTGATCTCTGGATCATTCTTGTATAACAAGTAGCAACTTCATGTTTTGTATAATGCGTGCATTCTATTTTTATGTTTTGAGATGACAATGGACTTTATCTGAATTTAACAAGGACTTTTTTATCTGGGAATGTACTACAGTGTACTACGTAATTATGGATCCTTGGCTGGCAGTGAATGGTAAACTGAATCATCTCTAGCCAAAGTTAGCAGTCCCCTTTCCTAAGAAAACCAAATCTAACATTTAAGTAAATGATATTTTGGTAACTATCCATAGCTTGGATAGATCTTGAGCCATCATTCCTTTCAAGACTTTATTTAATTTTGAAACTTTTTATTTTGATCTCGTTCATCATTATCAAAAATTACTTGTCCATTGGTGCACAGTCCAAAGGGAGTCAAAAAGATGGAGGGTTGTAGGCATGTTCCCTGGGGACTTGAGACAAAGGCCAAGGTAGAGGGTGTGTGGTGGAGGTTGGGGATGTTTTGGAGAAACAGGCTAGGTTCAGGAGCTGTTAAGTAGCAGAAGGCCCCAAGTAAAAGTGACCCTTCCAAAATTGCTAGGCTACAGACTTAACCTGGGTCTACACCTATTCCTGGCTTCTAGTTATCTTGGACAGAGTATCAGGTCTATCACCCAATTCTTTCACTAATTAGCCATTCTGTGTTCTTCCCCTTGGCAGTTATTAAATATGGCTAGTGAAATTACATTTGTTTGGATTTCACTAGTTCAGAATTTATGATAATTTAGGCAACATTACTTTCATTACCTATGGTGGGGGGGGTGGATTTAGTTATTAAGCAAATTGAGAATGTAAGGAAATTGGAGAGGGTAGTACTGAGAATGATGGAAAGAAAGCAAGGTTGTTTCCCTGACCAAAAATATAGTACCAGAGCTGAATGAGGCAGGAAGGGGTAGTTGTGGTTGCTGGGTTTTTTTGTTTTGTTTTGATTTTTGCTGATAACAGAGAAATGTGTAATAAAGACAAGGCTAAGGACCAGGAGAGTGTAGTAGGGCAATGGTCTTACTTTATTTCCCCAGCTTTTGTTAGATTCAAATTCATTTGTATACCAAACAAGAGAGAATGTTGAGAGGGACAAGAGTTTTATAGACTAGCTTCTACATAGCTTCTGTGGGTATTCTCTGACCTCTAAAATTGGTTTAGACTGTGGGGGGGGGTGTGTGGTGTGGAGATGCAGGATCTCCAGAAAGAGTTAAATGGGAGGTATAAGGAATTTCTAATCCCAAATCAAAGAATTGTCTGGAACAGCAGACACCAATTTAGAATCAGACTTAGGAAGTTAAAAGAAAATGACCTAATATTAAGCCTGGTAGCACTTTTTTTTCTGTCTGTAATTCACTTCCCCCTTGAAGTTGGCATGGTAACTCATAACTTTGGCTATAATTACTAAGCTATCAGATTGCCTTTATCAAGGAGAGGCCTTCACCTTAACAGGATGGGAATCAGACCTATAATTTCATTGTTATAAGGAATACCTAAGTGAAAAAGCTCCCTCTACCCATGCAAGTTATCACCTTCTCTTCAATTCATTGTCTTAGAAAATTGCCTAGAGTACTGAGAAGTTAAATGACTTACCCAGGGCCACCTTCAGAGATGGGACTTGAATCTAGCTCTTCCTGGTTTTGAGCCCAACTTTCTATCTACTGTGCCATGCTATGTCTTGTGTGTCCCAGTAGATCAGAACTCAAATGACTAATAAGCAGCCCTGAAGAGATGATGCCCAGTAGTAGGTAGCAGAGAAAAACTTGGTAACCATCTTCCCAGTGGAGATGCCCAGAAATGACAACAGACCACCCAACAGAGAACAGATATTTGTAACCCAGTAGGGAGATGACTTACCTAACAAAGATCATCGTATGTTAGTGTCACCAGAGATTATCTGCAGCCTTGAAATGTTAATGATGTGAGATTACACAGTCATGTGTATGCCTCAGCTACATGAATTTTTGGCTGTGTCTTTTGATGTATCATATCATCCTTGCATTTATGTGTTTTACATGTATGTCCTTCATGAATGTTCTCTGGTCATACATTATCTTTGTCTTGAATGGGAGTATGATAACATATGGTAGAATGTAGGCCATGTGAACATGGGTGGATTTTTTCTAGTTTTATTTGCTATGATGTTAGATTGAATGTCTTTTATTTGAACTAATATAGTCTTTATGGTTGTTGGTCAATTGTTCAGTCACGTCTAACTCTTCATGACCCCATTTGAGGTTTTCTTGGCAAAGATACTGGAGTGATTTGCCATTTCTTTTTACAGATGAGGAAACCGAGGCAAACAAAGCTAAGTAACTTGCCTAAGGTCACACAGTTAGTAAGTGTCTGAGGCTGGATTTGAACTCAGGTCTTCCTGATTCTCGGTCTGACATTCTATCCAGTGCACCACCTAGCTGTCTAATGTATTCTTTAGCTTGTTAGTAAAAATTGAATATGTTGGTATGTATCATGAGCTATGGCTTTGAGTAGATGCAGACTCTCCTTGACTGGGCTAGCTCTTCTGGGAAACCTATATGTAAGATGGAGTTACAGATTCTAAAATGTTTTAAGAGCTGAAAGAAACCTTACAGATCGTTGATCTTATCCTATCATTTCTCAGATGAGAAAAACCAAGGCCTAGAGAAGTTTGTGACTTGCTTAGGAGGAAAAACTCTTTTAGAGAAGCTTAACAGTGTTGTTTGCTTGTAACTCATATGTTAAATACAAACTTACTTTCCCATTAAAGTAGGACTGGGAGAACCTCTACTTAGCAAAACATAATTATCTCTTGTCTCGTTTAACTGTTTTGAAAATCATAGAACTACAATTTCCTTATCTGTAAAAAGGCAGACTGAATGACCTCAAAAGTCCCTTCCAACTAATAAGCCTAGAATCCTTTAATCTTTTCCGGCTTTTAAAACACCTAATAATTCCACTTTTTTTTTTTACTGTTTTCTACCCACCTTGTCTAAATAAGTGATGTTTTAGCTTATGCTCATTTTGGATGATATAGCAATTTGAATAGAAAGGGTACTTTTAGTATATGCTAGATAGGGTGGTCACTTGGTTCTTGGGTGCAACATATTGGGGTAATTTCATTGGGTAGGTCCAGGCCTGCCAATGTTTTCTGTCTTTAAAATGGGAAATGATAGTGTTCATCCCTGACTAACCCCAGGGAGTTAATGAATTAACTTCTATGGAGACCATAAAAGCCCCAGATGAAAGGAGCCACATTAAAACAAAGTGTTATTAGTTTTCTCTCATAACTTCATTTTCTGGCTGTTGCATTTCAGCATCACAAGAAACTGGCCTCACCAAAGCAAACAAAATAATTGCTTTCCACACCTATCATTGCTTTAAAGGGGTCCTATATTATGAAATAATGATGACGATAGTAACAATAACAACAACAATAACAATAATATTACCACGTACTTAGCTAACACTTTTCTCTCGAAGAGCTCAAAGTACATTAGAAACACAAGAAAAGTTATCAACAGGCATAGACAATTTATAGGGGGATAAAATTGACTCATAAAAGACTCCACTGTGGGAGATAATAGATTTGTTATTTTCATACACTGACTAGAAAATATGGCGTCTATTTTGGTTGCTAAACTGACAATAAAAATGCTAGGTTAAAAAAATCCAACAAAGAAATGATTTTGAAAATGAGAAGAGTTCATCTGCTGAAAACCTGACCTCTTAGTAGCTGGGCTAGACATGGTTCAGACACAGGCTAGGACCAAAAGCCATCACCATGACAGGAGGTGATGTTTGATGGCCTGGGGGCTAAATCCAAGGTGATCTCAGTCTGCTTCCTAGAGACCTTCATCAGCATCTTTCTCATAATACCCTGTTTTATTATCTCAGAAGACAGAGCAGAGACTGAATAAAACAGCAAGCATGCCCTGCCCCGGGCATACTTACTCACAAACAAGTCTTAGATCCATGTCTACCCTAATTCCTGAGAATTTAAAGGCTCCCTGGGGAGAGATTAAGAATCATAAAATCACAAAGTTGGAAGGAACTTGAGGGGATATTGAGTCCAGGCTGCCCCTGGGATTTCCCTCCATAACATCTTTGACAAGTATTCATCTAGCCTTCACTGGAAGTTCTCTAGTGAAGGAAAACATAAGCACATAACACAATTTGCAAAGCAACAGGTCCAGAAGTGGTGAAAGAAAATAATACAAACTGATTACTCAAATACTGGGAGCTCAATAAATAAAAGAGGTTGATGGGGTCAATCAAGGGAGGGTTTCTTACCAGAGGTAGGCTTTGATATGAATTCCAATGAAGGAAATGGTAAATGGAATTGGAGAGAGAAGCTGGGAGCATATTCCAGGTGGGTAGGGACAGCATGTGCCAAAGGCAGTCCCCAGAAGGAGGAGGTAATGGAGGAAGGCACACTAAATGGCTTGATTGGAGATGAGAACTCATAACTGATGTTCATGAGATAAGGCTTGGGGACAGAAAGATGAAGGGCTTTGAAGGTGGTCAAGGAACTTAGATGAAAAGGATATACAATTGGGAACCACTATTGGTCCCTTATTTGTTTCATGATGAAAAGGTGGATTGAGGAAGATTATTCCAGGAATAGTGTGAAGAAAGGATTGAGGAAGAGAGAGAGACTGGAAGTAAGGAAGCATCAACAAAGAAGGAATTGGTAGTTGGTGTAGCAATGATGGGAAGTTGGACAGAAGTGACTACTCCTTGGAATTTGTGATAGAAAAGGAAAAGAAAGCAGGAGAAGCAGGGAAAGGACAGTCTGACATACACCTTATATTTTACAAGGACAAATTTCAAGGAATTCAAAGAAAGGTTAGATAGCATCCCACAGCATTCATACCCTACCCAGTAAACCATTTTGGGAGACAGGCTAAATGAGATTGAGGTTAACTGGTTCCCTTTGAAAATGGACAAACAACAGCAATTTCTTATGTACCTAGTTTTTTCCATGTTGTCTGCTCCATTACAATGAACTCCTCAAGGGCAGAGACCATATTTTTTAGCCTTTTTTTATCCCCAACACTTAGCATAGTGCCTGACAATATTCAGAATTTAATAAATGCTTGCTGACTGCAGAAGATAGAAACAAGGATAAATAACAGAATGAATACAAAAAAAAAACATAGCACAATCTGGTAAGTCTAGTGCCAGAGGCATCTAAAGTTAAGAATAAATGGAGGCTGGTGAAGAGAACTAAGTACAAAAGGGGCTGGAGGTCTTATTAGCTACATTGTGGAAAAGAAAAAAATAAGAGTTAATGTTTAGGATGGATAGGAAAATTATGACTGATGATGGAGAGAAGACAGCATTGTTCCACTTTTATTATGGTTCTGTTTTCTCTGATAAAGGGAATGATCTCAGGACTAAAAAAGAGAAAATAACATGGCTTATAAGAAGATGATGCTCAAGATAAGGAGGAACATAAGCTCCCACCTAACTTCCCTTAATGAAATCAAGTTATCAGAGCTCAGGCTCTACCCTGGGCTCAATTTTCTCCTTTCTCTACATTCTCCTTCTTGGTGACTTAATAAAAAATCTCCCTTTTGTCTAATTATCATCTCTATGCAGATGACTACCAAGTCTATAGATCTAATCACCGAGTTCCAACCCCAAGTTACCAACTGCCAATAGAACATTTTAGACTTGATATCCCATAGACCTCAAACTCAACTTATCCAAAACAGAACCCATTATTTCTCTCCTCAAACTCACTCATCTGCTGAATCTCCCTGCTTCTATTGAGGGTATTTCTCAGCTCATAACTTTGCCGTTGTTTTTGATTCTTCACTCTCACCTGTATTATCTAATCTGTTACTAAATCTTCCCATTTTTACATCCATAGCATCTCTTGCAACCATCTTCTCACTGCTCAGTCCTGGCCTTCATCATTCTATGGTTGGGATTATTATGATGACTTCCTAATTAGTTTCCCACCTTCCTCTTTCCCCATTCCAATCCATCCTCCAGTTGCCAAAATGATTTTAAGTACAGATCTGACTATGCCATTCTTCTATTCAATGAATTCCCTCTATTACTTCTAGGATCAGAAATAAATTCCTCTCACTTTTAAAGCCCTTTAAAACCTGGTTTTCCCTTTCTTTCCAGTCTTATTATGCATTATTTCCCTTTCTATACTCCATAGTTTACCCAAACTGGACTTCTTTCTCTTTACACACTGTACTCCACTTCCTATCTCCAGGCCTTTATACTGATAATTTCCCATGCCTGGATTGCACTCCTTCCTTACCAGCACCTCATAGAGTTTCTCATTTCCTTCAAGATTCAGCTTAAGTACAACCTTTTATAGCAGGGATTCTTAACATGTGGTCCATCAATTTGATTTAAAAAATTATTTTCATAACATTTCAATATAATTGGCTTCCTTCACAATCCTATGTATTTTATTTTATGCATTTAAAAATGCTCCAAAAAGATCAAACTTAAAGTGTAGATTTTAATGGTTTAATATAAGCATGGCACTAAATTTCCAGTGGAGAACCAGAGTAAGGATATATAATTGGTCTTAGGTTGTTTAAACATTTTATCAGTAACTTAATGCAATCATTGGATAATAGAGTCAGGATCCAAAAAAGATCTTGGCTAGAACATTGGATTGAATCTATTATAATAAGGTGAAACTCGATGAGAAGCAATGTAAAGTCTCATACTTGGGTAAAGAAAACCAACTTCAGGATCCAGTTTGGAAAAAAGATCTAGATATTTTAGCAGACTACAAAGTCAATATGAGTCAGAAGTGTGATATGGCAGCCAAAAAGCAAATGTAATCTTGGGCTGCATTAAAAGAGACATAGCTTCCAGAAATAAGGATATAATAGCTCCTCTGAACACTGACCTTGTCAGACCTCATTGGGAACATTGTTTTCCATTCTGGGCACCACAATTTAAAAAGTATGTTAGAAAACTGGAACGTTTCCAGAGAGGGCAACCAAGATGGTGAAGTGTTGAGTCTATATCTTAGGAAGATCAGCTGAAATGATTGGAAATAATTAGCTTAGAGAAGACTCAATGGATCACATTGGCAGATTTCAAGTATCTGAAGGGATGTCTTCTAGAAAAAGGAGTGAGCTTGTTCTGTCTAGCCCTACAGGGCCGAAGGAGAAGAATCAATGGAAAATACAATGAGGCACATTTAGGCTGGATGTCAAGAAAAACTTCTTAGCAATTTGAGCTGTTCAATAGCTGAATGGGTAGTTTGTTTCCCTTCCTTGGATGTCTTCAAGCAATGGCTGGATAAGTAGTAAAGGCTACTCTTTTTGCTTATTGGTTAGACTATGCAACTGCTCAGGTCCCTTCCAATCCTCAAAATTTTGTGATCCTGACCTATAGCAAGAACCTAAGGTGTAAACTTGGAAGCTTACTTGGACTTACCATAGCAAGAACATGAAATCATCTGGCAGTAGAGACAGTGAGTGAAAGCTCTAAATATGAAAGTTCTCTGATGTTAATTCATGAGGTTTTTAACCTTGTAGGGGATTCTATCTTTCCTCTTGTGAATTTAGCTATCGTTACTCTATACCTGGTGCATAATTCCTCTCCTTTGAGGTTTTGGGGTTGGAGAAATTTGTAGAAAGCATCTCTTTGACTATCCTTATGTTCATGTGATTTTCCTTCTTCTTTTCTTCAGTCTTATCTCTTTCCCTCCATCTGAGCAGGTGTACGTAGCCAAAGTAAAGGGAAATTCTCTATTGATTCAAAGCTATTAGTATGGTTAACTCATACAATTCAAGCAAAATTTCCCAAAACAAACAAATATAAAAACATCCCTACTGCAATCATACAGATTAGCTAAATAGACCTACACGAGGGATTGTCAACCTAAGTAGATCCAAGTTCCTTCCTCAGTTATATACAGCTTCTCTGGCTTATGGTCCATCTCTCAGCTGGACTGGGAAAATAGCCACAGTGTAACTGACCCAAAATCATGCCAGCTGGTCTATGTCCTTGGCCCCATATTCCAAATCCTCATTTAGCCTTGGGGAATTGGCCAACCCTACACTGAAGTCTACCATGGTAGTGATATAAACCATTTACCTTCAGAACTAGACTGGTAGATGCCAGAGGAAACAATTCTATTCATAAGCATGTACTTAGATATTATGGGTGAAGTATTACTTGAGGCACTTGGGGGATATGAAGATGGGTAATAAACGATCCTTGTGCCAAAGTAGATCACAACCTATATCTCTATAAATTGTATTAGAGCTTTCATACTATGGAACAGTATTACATTGAACTAATTACTCCTGCCTCAAATATCAGTTTTTCATAAGGAAAATGCACTATACCTTGTTAATATCCTTAAAATGTGGTGTCCAGAACTAAATACTATATTTGATATAGTGTGACCATAGCAAAGTACAGTGAAACTATTATTTCCCTTGTTCAGGACACTCTTTTGGGCAGCTCTGTGGCACAGTGGGTAGAACCCTGGGCCTGGAGTGACTGAGTTCAAATCTGACCTTGGATAGTCAGTAGTTGTGTAAGCTCAAGTAAGTCACTTAATCTCTGTCCTTCTTGGTTTTCTCAAATGTAAAATGGGAATAATAATAGCACTGACATTGTTGTGAAGATCAATTAAGATAATATTTATAAAGCATTTAGCACAATGCCTGACACACAGCAAGTGCTTAATAAATGCATCTTCTCTTCCCTGTCCTACAACCCTAGCATTAAAGAAAGGCAGTTTGATGCAGAGGGAAGAGGACTGGAGGTGTAGACAGGAGAGCCCTGGATTCAAAACCTGTCTCTAAAACTTGCCAAAGGCAAGTCACTTAACTTCCAAATAGCCTCAGTTTTGTCATTGTAAAATAGTAATAATCATAGCAGTACTGACTACCTTAGGGGGTTGTTGTAAGATTTACATGGGATGATGCATGTAAAACAGTAGAGAAGTGTCTACTTTAATGGGATCATTAACTTTTTGGCTACCACATCATCCTGTTGACTCATTTTGAGCATGCCCTAAAACCCCAAGAGCTTTTGTGCCTGAATTATTCTTCAGTTGTTCCTTCCTAATCCTGTGGTTGTGAAGTTTATTTCTTCTATTCAAAACGAATAACTTTATGTTTATCTCTACTAAATTTCATCTTTTTAGATTTGGTCCATCTTTCTCACCTGTCAGTATCTCTTAAATGCCATCCAGTGTTAGTCAATTCCCCCCACAGTGCGTCATCTTCAGAGTTGACAACCATACTGTTTTTGCCTTCGTCTAAGTCATTTATAGAAAAGCACTTGGACCAGGTATGTTCACTCTTTCATTCCTCCTCAGGCTCTACTCCTGACTTATAAAACTTTCTCTACCATGCCATAGCAACCTTCTCACCCTGGAGGATCACCTACCCCTAAACCCTTCCTTTGGTACCAAAGGCTAGTCCTCCCAGAACCTCCATTTTAAAAAACTTTTTGGAGGGGGGGAAGGCAGGGTAATAATTGGGGCTGAGTTGCCCAAGATCACATGGCTAGTAAGTGTTAAGTGTCTGAGGCTGGATTTGACTCCAGGGCCTGTGCTCTATTCCCTGTACCACCTAACTGCCCCCAGAACTTCCATTTTAACAAAAGTACCCAGATCAGCCATGTTCACTCTTTCAATTATTTTCCAAGCTCCACTCCTATCTCTAGGAACCCTTTCCACCATGCCCCCCTCATGGGGACTTTCTCCCCCTCCTCTGCTTTCCACCTTCCATTTATATGTTGTCTTCCTTATACACATACACACACATATACACACTCTTTTGTTTAGCATTCAAAGTACTTCCCAGTATGTCTCTAGATCACCTTCTCAGGCTTACTACACATACTTTCCATTATAATCAAACTGTTCAACTTGCTGCTCCTCTTACATATTTCCTCTATTGTCTCTATACCTTTGTTTATGTATTGCCTAATCATCTTCACTTCTTAAAATCCTTAGCATCCATAAGTCTTCATTTCAAATACCATCTCCTACAGAAGTAGGATCTCCCCAGCAGCTGGGGGGAGAGGAGGGACAAATCTCTCTCCTTCCCCAAAGCTGCCTCTTGTTTATTTGGTACACATTTTATATTTACTTATATTTGTATATATTGTTTATTTTGACAGGAAAGGGAGAGAGAGAGAGAGAGAGAGAGAGAGAGAGAGAGAGAGAGAGAGATAGATGGAGGGAAGGAGGGAGGGAGGGAGAGGGAAAGACAGAGACAGAGAGAGAGACGGAGGGTGGGAGGGAAGAAGAGAATGAAAATAAGGGAAAATTTTCAAGAGGGAGGAGGAAACAATCCCTGAAGTGGAAGTGAAGTGAGCACAACTAGAGCCCCTGGTACAATGGCAATCCCGGCCAGACCCTGACCTATCAAAAGCGCAGGCCCCTGGGTGGAGGAAGCATCTCAAGGTGGGCAAAGCCATTGGTGGGGGGGTGAGCAATGCAAAGACTGCATCGAGCTGGGCAGGAGTTCCTTCAACTTTGTCACTGTATCCCCAGCACCTTCACATAGTAGGTGCTCAACAGCCTATAGTTTTTAGCTCTAATCTAGCATTTCTGTAGTGCTTTAAGGTTTGCCAAGTGTTGATATGTGTCACAGCATTTAATATCATTCAATCCTCCCAACAGCCCTGGGAGGAAGGGATTATTATTTTGTGGATGCACAAATGGTCTGCGGGATGTTGAGTGATTTGTCTCATGTCACACAGGTAGGAAGAATCTGAGGCAGGATTCAAACTCATAATCTGTTTGACCCTAAATTCACTATTTTATTCACTACAGTATCTAGCTGCTGTAAGAAGATTGCATTATGTCTTCCTGTAAAAATAATAAAGGCCTTTGCCTTATTCACTCTTTGTACCACTCACTATGATCCATCAAATATTACCAATCACGTTTGGACAGTTACTACTGTCAGCTCTTTCAGTATCTAGGATGTAGGTTATTAACATGCCTGTTAACTTGAACTCACTAAGGGCAGCTAAGTGTACACCTCATTTATCCTGAATATCAATTCCATGACATCCCCTTTTGTTCTATTCTTCTCAATCCAAAGATTATTTAAGATTGTTTTCCTTGAAGAAGAAAATAAACAAAATTAAAGTTAAGTAGGCTTGCCTTTTCTGTCATATATATCCTCCCATCCAACACAACCTTTAATCCTATAAACTTCTTTGAGCCTTCTCTCGCCCTCAAGTAAAGCCTTTTTTGTCATCCTCAGTATTCATACCTAGACTCAGCTCTTGATGAGTGTTAGCACTCCTGACATTATTCTTTTTTTTCTATTATTTTTTCTATTTATTTATGCATTTTTTTTTGAGAGGGGAAGGTAGGGCATTTGGAGTTAAGTGACTTGCCCAAGGTCACACGACTAGTTTTGTGTTGAGTGTCTGAGGCCGAATTTGAACTCAGGTCCTCCTGACTCCAAGGCTGGTGCTCTATTCACTGCACCACCTAGCCACCCCTCCTGACATTTTTCTTAAAGGGCCACCAATTAGTCAAAAAGCATTTACTAAACATCTTGTAAGGGCCACGTATAGGATTATGGCTTAGAATACAAACCAAATGAGACAATTCCTACCCAGAAGGAATTGCATTGATTCCTAGCAAAAATTGTAAAATGGATGATTAAAAAGGTGATTTCTAGCATCTAGAAAGACAAACAACAATCATTAAGAGAAAGCAAGGTTTCATCAAGAAGTCAGATTAGCCTCATTTCCTTTGTGGACAGAGTAACTGGACTTTAGATGAGGCAAATGCTGTTCTTATACTTAAGAGTTCAGCAAAGCAGATGACAGTCTCTTATGCTATTCTTGTAGATAAAGTAGACAGATATGGTTCAAATGATAATGCAACTAAGTGGATATGACAGGAATTCCTAACCTGGGGTTCAAGAATTTGTTTCTAAAATATTTTCAATATCTTTCAATATAATTATTTTCTTTTTTAATCTCATGTATTTTATTTCCTTCATTTAAAAATATTACTCTGAGAAGGGGTCAATAGGCTTATCAGACTGCCAGAGAGATCCATGACCTAATACATTTGAGAACCCCAAGAATAAAGTATTGGTTGAAAGACAAGATACAAAGAATAGTCATCAATGGGTCAATGGCGACTTCCAATTCCATTTATATCCAATCCAGCAAACGTTCATTAAGTACCTTCTATGTGTAAGGCACTCTGCTAGATGTTGGGGATATAAAGAGAAAAATGAAACAGTTGTTGCCCTCAACAAACTCATATTCTATACTAGGGTTAAGGGGATAAGAACATATAAATAGAAAAGGATAGACATGATCATTTCAGAAAAGGGGAGACAGACAGACAGAAACAGAGAGAGAGACAGAGTGAGAGAGAGAGAGAGAGAGAGAGAGAGAGAGAGAGAGAGAGAGAGAGCATTAACACATAGATATTAGGAACACCATCCAATAGGAAGTGGCATGTGACTTGAGCCTTGAAGCTAGGGGTTGAAGAGGCTGTTCGGCACATGTAAGTTTGACATACCAACAGTGTATCTAGGAGATGTCTCCTAGGCAGCTGTCAGTGTCTCTGTCCCAGATTTGTGCTGGTCTTTGTTGTTTTTCCCTAACTCTTTGCCTATTTCCTCTTTTTATCCAGGTGGTCTGTGGCATACTTCCAGGACAGTATTACTTCTGCTGACCCTATCTTCATCCTCATCCAACTCTTCCATTGAAGGCTTCCCCTTCTGACTTTCCTCATAAGAGTATATCTGCTTAATAGGCAATGATATTCCTCCACCCTTTTAATAAATTCTGTTCCTTTTGTTTAAGATATTCTTCTACAGTGATGTTACTACTACTAATGATGACAGTAATTTATATCTATAAAACATTTTAAGGCTTGCAAAATACCATATATATACATATATATATATAATACACACATATACATTAGCTCATTTGATCCCCCAAAACCTGTAACTATAAACGTTATTTAACTTTTATTTTTATAAATATGGAAACTGAGATTCACTAGGTTTAATGACTTATCCAGGGTCACAAAGCCAGTAAGTGTTTGAAGAGAGATACCAACACTGGTTTCCCTGACACCTAGTTCTAAACTCTTCCCACTAGGTCACACTGCCTCCATAATATTCCAACCCCAAATCCTATTCCTCTAATTTCAGTGATACCTGCAAGTCAAATATCCCATCTCCTCCATTCAGATCTCTAGTCCAATCTGTTTTTTATTTATGTTTTGCATATCTGCATATATGTGCATAGGTATCTGAGACCATAGGTTTTACCACTGTCTATCTTTTTGTATATTGTCTCCTGTGAATTACTGGTCCTTTTATTTGCCATATTTATTAAATGCCTTCTATATGAAAGTATTTCCAGTTGGTCCTGGGAATACGCTAATATTCCAGTGCATCTGGGTCCTTATCTATGGAGATAGTCTTACCAGCATTGCAGATTGCAATACATTGAACTTTGATCATCCTATATGATTATCAACAATGTCTTCCCATGAATTCACCACGTGGTGAAAATCTGCTGAACATACTAGGGGCCTTCCTTACATTCTCTTAACATTTTGTGGATACCAATGGAGCATGAAGGTTATTCATTGATTGTCCCTTGGTCTAATCATGTGTCCAACCCATCTTTTTTTGGGAGGAAAGAGGGATATTACATTCCTCTAGTAACATTATACCATTTCTTTCTCATCCTTCCTCACTTGTAATACAGACTGCTCATGCCTGCTATGTGCCTCTTCACTGCCTTTTGATTGATTCTAAATCTAAAATTTTCAGAGACTGTAGTATTTTATGACTTGCAATACAATATCATAAGAAGAATATAGTTTTTACTTAGATAGGTCTTTGTTTCAAAGAGAAACTTGGGGGTCATTAAAATAGTGGTACAATTTCTAACACATTTGTTAATCGATTTTTAATTGAAAGGCAATCCAATCTGTTTTCTTCCTTCTGCTCAGTTCTGGGCCCAGTTCATCATCTACTTTCAGAGTCTATCAAGATATATGCACTAGGGGAAGATAGGTGGTACAGTGGATAGACCACTTGCCCTAGAGTCAGGAAGACGAGTTTAAATCCAGCCTCAGATACTTACTAGCTGTGTGACTCTGGGCAAGTCACTTAACCCTAATTGCCTCAAAAAAATGTATACACTGATAAATGAGTCCTACAATCCCAACTATATAGTAGAGTCTGAATAATAAACTTTGTTCTGACTCTGAGCAAGTCACATAACCCTAATTGCCTCAAAAAAAAAATGTATGCACTGATGAGTGAGTCCTACAATCCCAACTATATAGCAGAATCTGAATAATAGACTTTCTTCCTCCACTTGGTTTTTCTTGCATGGTTAATTAGGTCAAACTCTTTCAATGATTGTGGATCTCATTGCAGAGATGGCTTTGCAGTGTTCTAGGGCTTGATGTAATGACCACAGTATCATTTGCAAACAGAAACATCTGTAGGACCTCTTCATCCTTACAGAATCCCTTTTCTATGTAGATTTTACACTGATCTCATCCATGAAAATAGAAAACTCCTTTGACAAGCAAACTCCTCCCCATTCCATGCCTGGATTGATATTAATTATCTGAGGCTAATCTCTATTGATATGTATTTCAAGGAATTTTGAATTATTTTAACATATGTTTGATAATCTGTCTTGTTGGAGGACAGTCCATAAGGTAGTATTTTTTTCTACCAATTCTCTACCAATTAAAGTACCTTTTAAAAAAGTTAACAAACCCTAAGCAGAGTGGGGTCTTGTATTTTCTACACATTTCAGTCAATTGTGTGCTTGTGAAGACATGGTCTCCTCTGAAATATTGCTTGCAAAACCCTATCTGTTCCCTTCTAATACCCTCATCAAATCTGTCCTTTATCTCTGTGGAGATTATTCTCATAAATTTTGGTATAGATTGGAAAGTAGGCATGTGGGTCAGGTTATTTGGTATTCTGTGCCCCTTTTTGTGAATAATAAGATCTAATTTTTTCCCTGCTTTTGGGTTCTTCCTCTTGTTTCATATCCATTGGAAACTAATCCATCACACTTTTTCTGTGTGTGTTTATCCTAGTCTACATGCTTTTCATGTCTTTTTTTCCCTTCAGTATCATTTTCACTTCCTCAGAGAGCACATCTGGGCCTGTGCATAATATGGTTAGAGTGCACATGAGGTGGTTCCATTGCCCTTGATGATAAAAAAAAAGGTTGGTTAAAGAATTCTTTACAGATCTTCTCCATTTTTATCTGTTGCTTGTTCTCTTTTCAGTTTCATCCTCATATGCCCTTGGGATGACAGGGTTTAGCCAGGCCTCCTGCCAAGCTTTCTTAAAACCCTGTTTGTTTTTATCTCTTCATTTTATGACTTCTTGTTTTATGAGATGCTTTTACTCCTGATCATCCTATTTTTCTTTGGAAGATTTTACAAATTAATTTAGAAACTAAACTTTTTGGCACTGGAGATACAAGATAAAAATGGCTGATGTACCTTTTCTTCCGCTCCACAGCAGTTACAGGATTCCTGATCAGATTTGTAAGAGTATAGGCAAATATATTTAGGGAAATCTTGAAAACATAATAATAGACTCCCTCCACTCCACTTATTTTCTCGCTGTATAATCTCAATATCCTCACTAGCCTCTCCTCCTTTCCTCCAAAGGCAAAAATAAATGACTTTCTCTTCCTAAATTAATCTGTTTACATGTGCTGTCAGTATGATCCCAGCCCCTCTCCCCATGGCTTTTATCTACTGATTCTTTTTATAATTTTCTAATTCTGAACTTAAAAAGCATTTTAAAGAACATTTACAGCATATACAGTGCATAATACAAAAAGAGAATTCTACATGAAACTATGAATCTCCATTTCATACTACTTGCTTTTCTTTTGAAGATTCTGAAGATCACCTGGCAGGATAAGATACCAGACTCTGAATTCATTTCTCAAACTTAACTGCCAAGCATTCAAACTCTATTTTAGAGAGAAAAATTCTGACGGCTGACCACAATGTTAAAATGCAAAATGTACACTTGCCAAAAAGACTATTTTATGGAGAACTCACAAAGGGCAAGTGCTTACATGGTGGTCAGAAGAAGTGATACAAAGACACTCTCAAGGTCTCTCTTAAGAACTTTAGAATTGGGGCAGAATCAAGATGGCAGAATAGAAATAGGACTTATGCAGGGCTCCAGCTTCCACCTCCCCCAATTCATGTAAAAGGGGACTTTGAACAAACTTTGGAGCTACAGAACCCACAAAATGACACAAATAAGCTAACCTCCCACTGAGGACAGCCCGGCAGGCAGCAGAAATCAGTCAGCACACTGTTCTAGGAGCCAAGCCCAGCCCCACGGGTGCCGGAAGTTTTAGCCCCAGGGCAGGCCTGACCAACCACCAGCTGGAGGGACTTCAGATCACCAGCAGCTGTGGCAGTTTCCAGAATTATCAACTAATAGATGCTAAGGACAAAGTGAGAGGTCAGTGTAGTGTGGACTTTGGGATCCAGTAGTTGGCAGTGCAGTCAGGCTTTGCCCCCGGGGCAAGAAGCTGCTGAGGAACTAGGGCCCTGCAGCCACCCCCACATGGCAGCTTTAGCTCCTGGCCTGCACAGTGTAGGGGGATCAAGTGACTAATCTGAGGGGTAATCACTCTTGCTTTGACCTGCTTGGATCTGGATTGCGGTCTAGGGTGGAGGGCTTGGGGTGTGCGACCAGCTTGCCAGAGGGTGTGGAGGCTTCAGAGAGGGCACCCAACTAATACCTTCAGCAGCTGAGAAAACCCCAGCGTTTGGGATGAAGCTCCCTTGTCTGGTGGCAGAGTCCTATTGTGGCAAAAGGCCCAGGGGTCAAATGACTGAGTGGCAAAATGATCAGGCAAATGAAGCAAAATAAACAGAGCACCCCAACTTTATACTCCTATTTTGGCAACAAAAAGGATTCAAAGCAAGGAACAGGAGGAAGACAGTGAAGTCAGAACTCCTGCACCAAAAGCTTCGAAGGAAAATACGAGCTCGTTACAGGCCATAGAGGACCTTAAGAAGCAGATGAGAGAAGTGGAGGAAAAATTAGGAAGAGAAATGAGAACAATGAAAGAAAATTACAAAATGAGAGTCAACAGCCTGACTGAAGAAAATCAAACCTTAAAAAATAGACTAACTCAAATGGCAAAAGAGGCTCAAAAAGACAATGAGGAGAAAAATGCCTTAAAAAGCTGAATTTGCCGGATGGAAAAAGAATCTCAAAAGCTCACCAAGGAGAGTCATTCCTTCAGAATTAAATTGGAGCAAATGGAAGCTAATGAGTTTATGAGAAATCAAGATGCTGTTAAACAGATCCAAACAAATGAAAGAGTAGAAGGCAATGTGAAATATCTCATGGGAAAAACCACTGACCTGGAAAATAAATCCAGGAGAGATCATTTAAAAATTATTGGACTACCTGAAAGCCATGATCAAAGAAAGAACCCAGAAATCATCCTCCAAGAAATTCTCAAGGAAAACTGACCTAAAGTTTTAGAACCAGAGGGCAAAGTAGAAGTTGAAAGAATCTACTGATCACCTCCTGAAAAAGATCCCAAAAAGAAAACTCCTAGGAATATTATAGCCAGGTTCCAAAATTCCCAGATCAAGGAGAGAATATCACAAGCAGCCGGGAAGAAACAATTTGAATATTGTGGAAACACAATCAATATAACACAGGATCTGGCAGCTTCTACACTGAGGGATCGAAGGGCTTGGAATATGATATTCTGGAGGGCAAAGGAGCTGGGATTAAAACCAAGAATCACCTACCCAGCAAAACTGAGTATCATGTTTCAGGGGAAAATATGGTCATTCACTGGAATAGAGGACTTTCAAGCATTCTTGATGAAAAAAACAGAGTTGAATAGAAAATTTGACATTCAGATATAAGAAGCAAGAGAAGCATGAGAAGGTAAACAGGGAAAAAAATCATAAGGAACTTATCAAAGTTGAACTGTTTATATTCCTACATGGAAAAATGATCATTGTAACTGATGAAATTTTTCTCAGTATGAAAACAGTTGAATGAAATATATATGTCTATATAGGAGGGTATATGGCATATAAATATATAAATACATATGTGAATGTGTGTATATATGTTTACAGGTATACATAGAGTGCACAGGACCAATTTAATAAGAAGGGATGATACTTAAAAGGTGAAATTAAAAGGTGAGAGAGGAATATAATGAGAGGAGATGGAGAGAGGCAGAATGGGGTAAACTATCTCATATAGAAGAGGCAAGGGAAAATGGTTACAATGGAGGGCAAGAACAGGAAGGCAAAAAAGCAAAACTTTATTCTCATTGAATTTGCCTCAGGGAGGGAATGACAAACACACTAAATAGGGTATCTCACCCTACAGTAGAGTAGGGGGGGAAGAGGATGAGAGGGGGAATGATGGAAGGGAGGGCAGACTGGGGGGGGAGGGAAGTTGGAAGTACCCACTTTTGAAAAGGGACAGGATCAAAGTAGAGAATAGAACAAGTGGGAGGTGGGATAGGAGGGAGGGAAATATAGTCAGTCTTTTACAATATATCCTTTACAATATATCCAAAACTATGGAAATGTTTTGTATAGCGACACATGTACAACCTATACTGAATTGCTTATCTTCTCAGTAAGGGTGGGTGACAAGGGAGGGAGGGAATGAATCCAGAATTCAAAGTTTTAAAATCAAATGTTTAAATATATATATATATATATATATATATACACTCTTATTAATACTATTTTACATGTAATTGGGAAATAAGATATACAGGCACTGGTGCATAGAGATCCACCATGCCCTACTGGAAAAGTCAAAGGGGGTATGGGAGACAGCAGATTGGAAGAGGGGATATCCTGTGGGACTGCTATTTTGGGGCAGTGGGTAGGGGAAAAATGGTGAATATCTGGTGGAAATGAATGATATAAACCAGAAGTTAATAAAGCATTAGAAAAAAAAGAACTTTAAATTGATCGTGTGACATGGAAGACACTGGTACAGGACTGCTCAGCATGGTGTGTCCACATCAGAGAAGTGGCTGTGTTCTATGAGCAAAGCAGGATTGGAATAACTCCAAAGAAACGCAAGTTGCACAAATTTATAGAATCCTCTCCAAATGTTCACATGGACTATTTGTACCAACCTGTGGTAGAACATTCCAAGCTCATATTGGTCTGATCTGCCACAGTTGGATACACTGAAATTTGACTCTGGCATAGTGATGTCATTTTGGTCCTTTTCGAGAATGAAGGACAACAACCATCCAATATAATACATTCTGTCCTGATTATTATCTGTGCTCCCTTCTGAACTTTCTTCTATTCTTTTTTATGCATTTTAAAAAATTACAATGGGGAACAGCTAGGTGTCCCAGTGAATAGAGCACCATCCCTGGGGTCAGGAGGACCTGAGTTCAAATCTGGCCTCAGACACTTAACATAAAAACTAGCCATGTAACCTTGGGTAAGTCACTTAACCCCAATTGCCCTCCAAAAAGCAAAAAAAAAATTACAATGGTCCTCTTTTTTTTGACATCACTATTACCAACTCCCTCCCTGACGACATAAAGAAAGTCATTTATAATAAATAAATTAGTATGGTCAGGCAAAATGACCCCACAGTGACCATGTTAAAAAAATCACCTTTCTGTCAAGAGGTAGGTAAATATGCTTCATCATAAGTTCTCAGGATACTTAGTTGATCAGACTTCTTAAATCTCTCAAAGTTGTTTTTATTTACCATATTGTCCTTGTATAAAGTGTTCTGATTCTGCTTATTGCCTTCTGAGTCAGTCACTAGACATTTCTTATGGAGCAATAATGTTCCACTGCATTCAGATGCCATAATCTAAGGTACCCCTCTTACATGATAATTATTATTATTTTTTCCTCTTTTAACCTCCTCTTCAGAATCAGGAAGTTTGGTTTGTTTGGGACTGTTCCCTTCCTGGTATTATCCTCCCTCAAACCCAACCCCCATCCTCATGATTTGCCTGTTGAATGTGATGTTTTTCTTCATCAAACGGTGTTTGTCTTCAACCTTCCTTTGTCTTTTTCAGATAAGAGTGAGGTTTAACTGATAATTCCTCAATGTTTTTGCCTATTTTTCTTCTCATGCACCCCAATTATTAGAGACAGCAAGTTGTATTCCATTCTTCATCCTTTCTACATTAGTGTATTCTTCTTTTTACCCTCTTTTCTCTTTCTCCTCAGAGCAGAACAAATTTACCCTCAAGATCTCTATTTTTCTTAGATTTAACTCTTTAATGCCTTTCAAAGATATTAATATTCTGATGAGAACCTGTTTCTAAATTTCTTTGGACTATTGTATTTGTATTTCAAAATTGCTACTCAGTTCTGTTTTTTATCTCATCAGAGAAGTTTGAAAGTCCTCCTTTTCCATTAAAATTCCATTTTCCTCCTAAATTATATTATACAGGTTTCAGGTTAAGCTATTCTTGGTTATAAATCTTATGTCTTACCTTAGGAATATTGCTTTCCAAGATCTTCTCTGACTTTAAGTAGAAGCTGCCAAGTCTTACGTGATCCTGATTATAGTTTTTTATACTAGAACTCTTTTCTGGATACTTGCAGTATATTATCTTTTACATGGAAGCTTTGGATTTTGGTTATGATATTCCTGGCATTTTTCCTTTGGTGATTCCTTTGGTTATAGGTAGAATTTTTCTTTCTTTACTTTGTTCTATGAGACCAGAGTTCTAATAGATTTGGACAGTTTTCACTTATGATTTCTTAAAATAGAGTGTTCAGAGTTTTTGGCGGGGGGTTTATCTCTTTAGGGGGATGACTATGTCATGGTTTTCAGGAAGTCTTAAGTTATTTCTCCTGTATCTATTTTCTAGTTCAGTCAGATATTTTATGTTTTCCTCAATTTTTTCAATGTTTTGATTTGTTATAACATTTCTCCCTGTCTTCTATTATCATTGATTTCTGTTTGGTGTATTCTTGTGTTTAGGAAATCCATTTCTTAGGTAAGGTTTAACAATTTTTCTCCTAAACTTCTTCTAAGTCTCACTTTAAAAAATACATTAGTTTCCTTTTTTATCTTTTTTCATATTTTTCTTGTGGAAAATCCATTTTTCCCTTTGAGTTTCTACTTACACTTGTTATGGCAATAGATTTCCAATAATTTTGGGTACTTGTGGGTGTTTTCTTTGATTTGCTCATCTTTCTAGCCTTAGTTCTGAACTGGAACTTTATTCCAGAGTAAGACTCCACCTTTCCTCACTCCCTCACTCTTACCCTGGGACACCCAGGTTCTTACTCTGACCTCCACCTTCTAGGATTAGCACCATGCCCTCCCCTCATTTTTGAGGCTCAGAGTCCTAGATGCTAAGGGCCCTCTCTGATGTTTCAGGACCAAGTATTAGGTATCTCAGAGCCCTTTGGCTTATACTATCCTGTTCTAAGTACATTAGCACCAGAACACTGTGGCACTCTGTTGGTCAGGATGAAGCTCTGCTCTCCAGTGCCTGCCAAATCCTAGAGTTTTCTGTCTATCTCAGGAAGCCCTCTGCTAATGCTGTATCAGGACATGGAGCCATATTTAAATGTTTCCTGTCTCTGGTCTCATAGGGAGGTTCTGGCACTGGCTTTGCTGGGGGATAAGGGGATAAGGGAAGGGCAGGCAGGACTATACTATTGCCTGTGGGTTTCTGGATGACTTTTAAGCAATTCTAGGGTGGAATATACCACTTAATATAGTTTCTTATTGGATTTCTTGGTCATTATTTGTTATGGTACAAACTTCATGGTTTTGCTTGGGAGCTATGGGAACTAAGAGGCCTGCATCCACTTGAGGCAGCCATTTTTGGTAGAAACCCTCTAACAGCTACCTGCTCCATTGATTATTCTTTCTCTCTCATAAGTCTTCAGTTTCTCCCTCTCTTCTGACTCCTTCTCAACTTTCATACATGCTCAGAAATCCACTATCCTAGAAATGTCTTTGACCCTACAACCACCTCAAAGTATTGACTGATTTCTCTTTTTCCTGATACTCCCAAACTCACAGGATCCTAGGGTAATAGATTTAGAGTTAGAAGCACCATGGAGCCCAACCTTTTCATTTTACAAATGGGGAAACTGATGTAAAAGGGGTTAGATGAGTTGCCCAGGGTCATACAGTTAATAAGTGTCTGAATCAGGTATTGATCCCAGATCTTTGTAGGGAGAATAGTCTATATTCACTGTCTCCACTTCTCTACCACTCATTTATACCTGATTTCTTTTCTCATCACTCTACTGAAATACTGCTTCTGAGTTTCTCTCAAGGTCACTTCCATTCTCCTTATCACTAAATCTAATACCTTTTCTTCTAAACTTTCTATTTGACTTCTTCAAGGAATATGACACCATGAACCACTGTACTCTTGCTACATATCTTCACCTAGACATCCCACTGGCAAAAAACCTGAAAATCACTAAAATTATATTTGTTGTCTTCCATTCTAATCCTTCCATGTCTGCTAATGGTACCACCATCCATTCAATCACCTGTCTTATAACTTCAGAGACATCATTGAACCTTTCTTCTCTCTCACTTCACATTTTCAACCTTTTGTCAAGTTCTGTTGTTTCTATTCCCACAATCTCTCCCACCTTTCTCTTTATCCCCATTCTGACCACACCTGCTCAAGTCTTCATCTCTTCCCACCTATATCTTACAATTGCCTACTAATTTATATTCCTGCCTTCAGTCTATCCCCATTCCAATCTATCCTCCATACTACTATCTGTTTAATTTTCCAAATAACAATAATAAGTAGCATTGATATTAAACTTTGAGGTCTGCAAAATATTTTCCAATATTAATATATTTCATCCTCACAATAACCCTGGGAGGTAGGTACCTCATTATACAACATTATGATCATATGGTTGAAATACTTCAATAGTTCTACATTGTCAACCAAATAAAGTTTAATCTTCTAATTTGGTCATTCAAAACCCTTACAGGCTCCACTGGAAAAGGGTACTAGATATAGAATCAGACACCTGGGTTCAAATCACAGCTCTGACGATTAACAAGTTTGTGACCTTGAGCCAGTCACTTAACATCTCTTGACTTAACTCTTAACTTAGCATCTCGTAGCTTAACTCAGCCCCCTTACCTGTAAAACGAGGGAGTTGGTCTAAATGATCTGTAATGGATCCTTTTAGCTTCCAACCTTTACTGTCTCTTCTCATCCTTTCCTCCTTAGACTATTCTCCAAATCATACTAATCTCTTGCCCCTGTTTTCATTTTAACCTCTACCATCTCTGTGACTTTGCTTTTTGAAAAAGACTCCCTCTCACCTCCACATGTTAAAGTTCCTGCCTTTCTTTAAGACCTTAATTAGATACCATGTCCTCCAAGATAGTTTTACCATAACCCCCTCCATTGCCCTTCTGTGAAAGTGATCTTGCCCTCCTCAAATTTCTCTTAGTATTTTGTCTGCCTCTGCTTTGACCTTATCACATTATATTTTGCATTATATTTACTTTTGTGTCTTGTACCACTCCTTACCCCCAACAATAGACTGTAAGCTCTTTGAAGGAAGAGATGCTGGGTATTTTTTTTTTGCATTCAAAATTCCAGCAGAGAATTTAAAAGGTTTTATTTAATTGAATAAAGATGAATTTAGTTGAATCGTATATTACTGATTTAGGGAGATCAGGGCAGGCTTCCTAGAAGAGTCAAATTTTAAATAATGGATAGAAATGAAATTAAATGGAGGGGAGGAAGGTAAGAATAGTTCACACATTGAGAACAGTATGAGCAGAGATATGGAAGGTGAGAAAGTGCAGGGCAGGTGTGGAAAGACAGGAAATATTCTAATTTGGCTGAAGCTTAGGTCTCTGAGGGGATAAGTATGAATTAAGACTGGAAAAAGATGGGCTTTTGCCAGATTGTGGGACTCTTTGAATGTTAGGCAAGGATCTTGTAATTAAGAGATATTCCAAGTTTGCATGAGGAATGACATGGTCAGGACAAACCTTAAGGGAAATGTCTCAGGGGCGGCCAGGTGGCTCAGCAAGTAAGAACACCGGCTCTAGTGTCGGGATGACCTGGGGATCAAATCCGGGCTCAGATACTCAGCACCACACCCAGAAATAACTGGCCGTGTAACCTTGAGCAAGTTACTTAATCCCGATTGCTTTAAAAAAAAAAAAAAAAAGGAAATGTCTGACTGGGAATAAGGATCAAAGGATCATAAAGCTGGAGCAGGACAGTATGATAAAAGGTTATACAGTCTAATCCCCTCCTTTTACAGATGAGGAAACTGAGCCCCTGGAAGGCTGAATGACTTCCCAGAGATGGGGTTTGAGTCTAAGTCCTCTAAATCTTTGTTCTTTCTATTATAACTAGGGACACTTAGTTGGTGCACTGGATAGAACGTCAGGCCTAGAGTCAGGAAGACTCATCTCCTTAAACTCAAATATGGCCTCAGATACTCACTAGCTGTGTGACCTTGGGCAAGTCACTTAATCCTGTTTGCCTCAGTTTCCTGATCTGTAAAATGAATTGGAAAAAGGAAATGACAAATCACTCCTGTCTCTTTGCCAAGAAGACCCCAAATGGGTTCACAAAGAGTCAGATACCACTGAATAATAACAACTGCTACAATTTGACAAATGAAGGAAGGAGAGAGCAGAGACAGGAAGACTTTGCATTTATCTAGACGGTTGGCAATAAGGCCTTGTTAGATCAGTGACAGCAAGAACAAGAGCAGAGGAGAGATGACAGAGATATTGAAAAGGGAGAAGTGAGAGTACTGGATAGGATATGAGGCAAAGGAGAGGACAGAGGAAAAGATGACCTAAGGTTTCAAACATAGGAAATTGGAAAATCGCATTGCCTCTGAGAGAAATAGAGAAGTCTGAAGAAGAAGCAGGCTCATAGAATAAAAATAAATTCCTTTTTGTACATTCCAGGATTAAGGGGCTAGAGGGACATATAGGTAGAAACATTCTGTAGGCACTTGGAAGGGCATCTCTCAAACTTAAAAGCAATCAAGGCAGAAAAAAATAAATTTCATTATCAGAGGTAATAACTTGTAATGTATGAGATAGCCAACAAAGAAAGCAGAGAAATTAGCAGAGAAGAAGGCCATAAATAGAATCCTGGGGGAGCATCCATCTTAGGTGATCAGAAAGAAGACAGGGAGTCAGTGAAGAAAAGAGTGAAGAAGGAGAATCAATGCAGAAAAAAAACACGAAACTGGAAGCATCAAATCTGGAGGTATTGGGCCAGAGTTCAAATTCTGACTTTGACACTTGGGATCATAGGATAACAGATTTAGAGCTAAAAAGGATCTGAGAGGCCTTCAAATCCAACAACCTCATTTTCAGATTGGGAAACTGAGGCACAGAGAGATCATAGAGCAAGTGTTTAAGGTTGGACTGGAACCCAAGCAGTTCAGGCTTCAGATCCAGCACTATCTTCCCACATTGTCTTTACCACTACACCATGTCACTCATTGGCTGTGTCACTTTGGACAAGTCACTTCAACTTTATGGGGCTCAGTTTCATTATCTATTTGGATCAGATGACTAATGAATTCTCTTTCAGCTCTGGACTAAAGAAACAGAGAAGGGGTGATTAGAAAGGTAGGAGAAAAACCAGGGGGAAATGGTGTCTCAGAAGCCAAAGAAGGGAGCATTCAGGAGGTGGGGGAACTCAGTAGTACAAAATGCTACATAGAAATCAGAGTACTGAAGAACAGTCATTTGATTTAGCAACTGGAGTAACTGGCAATCTTTCAAAGAGTAGTTTCAGAAGAATGATGGGTGCAGAGGCTGGATTATAAAAAGTTAAGGAAAGAGTGGAGGCAGCAAGTATAAGCTAATTCTTTCAAGAGTTTTGGTCATTAGGGGAGGAGAGACAGAGAAATAGACAGAGAGAGAGACAGAGAGAAAGACAGAGAGAGAAAACACAAAGAGAGACAGAGATATAGAGAAAGAAAGAAAGAATCAGAGAGAGGGAAAGACAGAGAGAAAGATGGGGAGAGACACAGTGAGAAAGACAGAGAGAGAGAGAGAAAGAGACAGAGAGAGAAAAAGACAGAGAGAGAAAGAAAGATGGGGAGAGACGCAGTGAGACAGAGAGAGAGAGAGAGAGAGAGAGAGAGAGAGAGAGAGAGAG
>NW_027187299.1:1169186-1183032 GCF_028583685.1 Petaurus breviceps papuanus | reverse complement strand
AGAGAGAGAGAGAGAGAGAGAGAGAGAGAGAGAGAGAGAGAGAGAGGTGGTACATAGGAAAAAAGGGTCAATAAGATTGTTAGAAAATTGTGAAGAGTTGAGCATATTTGTAGGGAGATAGAAAGAAGCCAGAGGAGAGTAAGAGACTGAAGATGATATTATTATTGTCATCATTATAACTGAGAGAGGTTGGGGGCTCATTTTACAGTAATGAAAAATTCTAAGACTGTCAAACAACTCAAGCTTAACAAAAATGAAATGGCCTGCCTTGCCTAGCGAGCCCTGTCTCTGGAAATGTCCAAGGAATGGCTGAAATGACCTTTGTCAGGGATATCATGGAAGGGACTATTGCATTGGGCAAGCAGTTGGATTATATGTCCCTTAGGGTCCCCTCTGTCAGCTTTCCTTGCTACCCCAATCTTGGAGTCAGAAGACTAGGAATCATCTACTAGCTTTGTTACTTACTAGCAGAAAGACCTAGAGGAAAATCATTTAATCTTCTTGAGCCTCCCTTTGCACTCTGTTTGCCTCAGTTTCCTCAACTGTAAAATGGGGATAAGAGTAACATTTACCTCCCAGGGTTGTTGTGAGGATCGAATGAGGTAATAAGCACAATGCTGTTATTTTTCAGTCTTTTCACTTGTGTCTGACTCTTCCTGACCCCATTTGGGGTTTTCTTGACAAAGATGCTGGAGTGGTTTGCCATTTCCTTTTCCCGCTCTTTTTACAGATGAGGAAACTGAGGCAAATGGGTTTAAGTGACTTGCTCAGGGTCACACAGGAAGTATGTAAGGCCAGATTTGAACTCAGGTCTTCCTGACTCCAGGCCTGGTGCTCTATCCTCTTTAATTGCTCTCAATAGCACAGTAGCTTCACACAATGCCCAACACATAGCAGACACTTAATAAAGGTCTCTTCCTCCTCCTCCTCCTTATCTATAAGAGGAGAACAATGCTATGGGCCTTGCTTACCTTGGAGTGTTATTGATAAGGGTTATTGAGAGGATATTTGGGTAAAATACTTGAAAACAGCTTGTAAATCATAAAAATTATGCAAATTCATTAAACAAACATTTATAAAGGTATTATTCTTCTATCCTGCAAATCATCCTGTGTGTAAGATCAATCACTAAGGAACTTAGTCACAAAGAGGGGAGAATAGCAGAGCACTGCCCCAAATGGAGAAACAAGGAGACTATAATAGGCATACTTGCTCATCACAAACCCTAAACCATGCTTTTCTGGAAGGAAGAAAGGGGGAAGAGGGGAAAGGGGAGGGGGGAGATAAAGGGAGGGAGGGAGAAGAAGAGAGAGAGAGGAAGAGGGGGAAAGGGAGAGAGAGACAGAGAGGGGGGAGAGACAGAGAGAGACAGAGACACAGAGAGAGGGGGGGGAAGGGAGGGAGAGGGAGACAGAGGGAGAGAGGGAGGGAGGGAAAGGGGAAGGGAGGAAGGGGGAACAGAAAAAGGAAAGGGGAAAGCAAAGACAAATCCAACTGCCCATCCAATGCAGTAATCCTCTTTCTAATATCCCTCAGAAATAATCATTTCAACCTTTGCTTGAACTTTTCCAGTGACATAGAGATCACTACTTTACAAGGCAGCTCATTTCATTTTTGCTTAGTTTGAGTTATCTGAAAGGATTGTTTTATAATGAGGCAAAATAAAAGAAGGAAGGGAGGGGAAAGAAGAGGAAAAAGAGAAGGGGAAGAGGAAAAAGACAAAAAAAATGATGGAGAACCAAAAACTTAGGGAGTTGAGTGGATATCATATTAACTATAGAGGATCTACTTAGTTAGATCAAAGTTTGAAAATAAATTATTTAGGAAGATGAGAAAAACATTTCATGTCTGACCACAACTCTTTATTAAGAGCTTGTTTGACTGCAGGAAACTCACAGGTTTTACTCGTGTGTTCAGTTCTTGCCTCAGGGGCTTGGGTGGGGGCAGGGAGGAAGAGGAGAGAGTGGTTCTGAAAGAAATGGAGGTGGAACATGCCACCTGTGAGAGGATTCGCTTTCCCTTTTAACATCATGAAGCTCAGCAAGGCTGACCCTGTAGCTAGGACAAGAAAATGATACCCATCTCAGAACAGAAATTCCAGAGGCTGGGAAGAACTCACTACAGGATGCTAAATGTTCCAGATGGTATTTTAGAACCACTGGCCCTGGCTTCATAACCCCAGTGCAGTCCATAATTTCCACATCCACATCATGGTCATCATCATCATCATCATCATCATCATCATCATCATCCAAAAGGGCATATTAAGTATCTGGCTATGCATGGCTCGGTACAGAGCAATTTAGACAGATATGGTCCCTGCCCTCGAGAAGCCTATGAAAGGTAATCACCCATGAAAACATAATCACTCCTGCTTCCCAGGGAGCTGCATCTATCCAGGAATCATTGTATTTCTTTCCCAGGGATTTTTCAGTCAATGCAACTCTAAGTACAAATACAGTCTCTTTCCTCCTTGCCACCCTCCCCTTCCTTGCAATTATCCCAAACACAGTCTTCTAAGCCCATGAGCACTCTGGTATTAAATAAGCTTCTCTTCATCCCCCCCTGTTTCTCCCATTCCTCCAAAATGAGAGACAGGAGGAGATGCTGTTTATCCATTCCCCATCAGCAGCAGGGAAGTAAAGGGCTGGGGGAAGGGGAGAACAGGGAGAGGGCAAGAAGAGGAAGGCATCCTTTGCTATTAAAATGAGCTTGTCATGCCCCATCCAAAGGTCATCATTTGTCGAGTGCAGAAGCAAGCTGCCTGCACTTGGTCACCCGCGGCTCTCCTCCTTTCCAGCTGTGGACACTTGCCGTCATTGTCAGATCTGTATGCCGGACATGCACAGACTTACTGCAGTGCAGGAATACTCATGAGGTTCTGTCTTTCCTGCTGGAGAGAAATGGGGCTGAAATCATCAGCATCCTTTGGTTTGGGCATTTTCCACACACTTAGGGATGCTTTTCATCCTCCCCATTATTTGTTATAACATAAATATATATTTACACACATATATGTGGCAATAGTTACACATGTATATACACACAGATGAAGAGTGATTGATCCGCATATGTCATATATATATTCACTATATATGCATGTAAATATATGTGCATGCAATGTCACAGGTTTTAAGCTATTATAACTTAAAACTACAAACCTTTGGGACCATATACACCTACATGTATATATATGCATATATGCACATAGATATAGTGTGTGCATATATATGTATATGCGTGTGGTAGATCTTTATATATATATATACATATATATCTGTGTATATGTGTGTATATTTCTGAGCTCCTGAAAATTGAATCCTATATAATTAAAGCCCCCAACCATTTGTACCTTTATAATAGTGAAGTATAACCCTAGTAGCACTAATGGTGTTTTTGATGGACTTCCAAAGGTCTGGAAACTATAATAAGCAAAATGGGAGAAACCCCTCACCTATCAGCACTTGCTGGTTGGTTTTTCAAATTTAACCTGAAACTTTCCCAGGCTAGTGGCCAAACCAAGATTTGTGCAGGGCTGCACAGTAAAAAGGCTGAACCCAGTCTTTCCTGTCTGTATTAAAACAGGTTGGGAGAGAGCCACTGCACAAACCCTGAAGATCTCCCAGCTCCTTGTTGTTTCCTACCCATTGCCTGTGGATCACCTGATTCACCTGGAGCACCCAGGCTGGTCATAGAGAGCCTGCATGTGTCAGCCCCTCTGCCTTGTGAGGAAAGGTGCATCCAGGGACGTTTTCTCCTGCCTTTTTCCAGTGTGCCCCTTCATCGCTGCTTGCTGACCCTTTCTTTGTAATCATTGCCTCCCCTCCCAGGAGAGAGCTAGAGGGCTGGGATCTGCAGCTGGTCCTGTGGTGGCCGAGGCACACTTGTTGCCCTTGATGGTCACTTCCCTGTGGACATACAGGAAATTTAAAAAACAGGGACTGCTCAGCACCCCTGTCAAGTTGCCTAAAGCACGGTCCCTGCCAATGCATCGCATCGAACCAGGGATCCTGCATCCCAGCAGGCAGATTCTAGGGTTTTAGAAGTTCAATTATTGAGCTCGTCTGCAGACTCTGATGGTGCCGAAAAAGCAACTTCCTCCTCTCCGTTGGCCTCTGTTTTGTTTTGAAGCAAAATTCTTAACTTTGTACTATGTGAAGCTGTAATAGGTTCCATTAATCGCCAGGGTGTTAGATGGAATCCTGGGTAATGGTAATTAAAAGTAATAGCCATACTTTTAAATTGGTATAGCATATATACAATGCATGTGTACCCACGTGTGCACGCACGCGCATGCACACACACACACACACACAGCAATAACTATCCAGAAGAAACTAGCATATTCCTCCTCTAGGTCTCCCCACAGGGGAGAGTGACTTGTAGACAATGACTATAACAAAACTGGCAATAGGATAAGGAGGATACTGTATACTAGTATCAGAATTTGGGGCTCCTAAATTAACTGTAAGGGCAACTAGGTGGCACAGTGCATAGAGCACCAGGCCTGGAGTCCAGAAGACCTGAGTTCAAATCCATTCTCAGACACTTACCAGCTGTGTGACCCTGGACAAGTCACTTAACCCTGTTTGCCTCAGTTTCCTCATCTGTAAAATGAGCTGGAGAAGGAAATGGCAAACCACAAACAGTATCTTTGCCAAGAAAATACCAAATGAGGTCACAAGGACAACAAATTTATATGGAATGTTCCACCTTCCTCCCTCCCCCGCAACATACTCAGATTTTCTTTGTTCCTGATAGACCCTGTGAGAGGCCTAGAAGGCTTTCTGGGAATGTATTACTCTTTGACAAGAAGCCTCTGATTGTTTGCTAAGCCAGAAGAACTAATGAGTTAGGGTGCCACACCTTTAAACGAGGAGATGGCTTCTAGGTGGCAGTTATCTTGGATGTAACCCTCTGGCCTCCCAGGATGTGATTTCAGCAAAGGGTGCAGGAGGATTGGCCTTTTCTCCCCTGACATAATGGCAATGGGGGCCGCCACTCCTCGTATGGGGCTAAGACTCAGCAAGCTAAGCTTGTATACCGGGGCCCTTGGCTACCCTTGCCTTACACATATTTCCTTACTTGAGCATCAACCTTGCGAGCATGGAAAGGTCTGGAGGTATTGTAACAGAGCAATAGACATTTTCCACTTCCTGGCATCTAAGCAGCAGCAGGGAGAGAATGCCTAAGTAGCAGCAGGAGTAGGCTGGCACCAAGGGAAGAACCAGCATCAGAAAGAGGCCACCAGAAAAAAAAAATCAGTCTTGGTTGTTTGATTGGACAATGCCTAGCACAGAGGAGAAACATGAAACAGCTAATCAGCAACCTTACCAAAACTATTTTATGTCCCAACTAGACTTTAATGATGATAATAATAACAGCTAACATTTATATACCACTCACGGTGTGCCAAGCACTTTAGAATTATTATCTCATTTGATTGCCACAACAACCCTGGGAGGGAGGCTACTATTAGTATTCCCATTTTACAGAGAAGGAAACTGAGTCTAACAGCACTTCAGTGAATTATCCAGGCTCACAAAATCATAAAATATCTGAGACAGGATTTGAACTCGGGTTCTTTCTGACTACAAGCTCCCCACTCTATCCACTGTCTCACCTAGCTTCCCCATAAGCTGCCCCATAATAGCCTGTCAAATGACTATGTTAAGCTACTGGATCCTATTTAAGTCATTATGCTTATGTCATTCTCTTGTGTTTAACATTGTTTTCTCTGTAGGAAATTGCTTTTCTGATACATACATACATACATGTATATGTATGTGTATATATATATATTTACGATTCATGATGTGATTTGGTACCTCTTTCTGCCTTTTTGAGGATACTCTAGACTAGAACCCAAAGTAGAATTGTCCTTGGTGTAATTGTCTCTGGGTAAAGGGTCTGATGATCTAATAAACATATAGGTTGTAGGTTATTCATAGAAGTTGTATAGATCCATAGGGGTGGTCTAAATTCAGCTCATGAAATGACTTGAAGAGAAATCTCTAGAATCTATTCTCCAAGGGAAACTTTGGTTTCCACCTGGATAAGGTTCTGGATAAGGACAAGGTTCACTCCACTTTTGGACTAGAATTAGATGAGGTCTGATAAGGGCAGTGGAACTCCTAGCTCCTGATTCCTGGGAGCTATACCCCTCTTAATGCAGCCAAAGATTTCAGTAGTTGATTTGGTTGCCACATCACACTGCTGACTTGTACTGAGCTAGCAGTCCACTTAAATCTCTATCTTTTTCAGATAAATTGCTACCCAATTACACTTTCCCCCTCTTATGCTTGAGAATGTGGGTTTTTTTCCGCCTCTGAGTGAAAGACTGAAACTTATCTCTATTAGATATCATCTTACCAGATTCAGCCCAAAGCTCCATTCAACCAAGATCATTTCAGATATAATCTCTTTCATTATCTATGTTATTCCTTCTAGCTTCATGTATTCTGAAATTTTGATGATTATACCACCTATGTCTCTATAGAAGTAAATTACAATAATGATAAACACCCCTGGATTAAGCATAGACCCCTGGGGGAACTCTACTGTAGACCTCTTGCCACAATGACATTGAACAATTCACAAATACTCTGAGATGCACCAGCCAACCAGTTCTGAATCCGTCTCAATTATCATCTATGCTACATCTTTCCATATTCTCCACAAGAATAGTATGAGATAATTCATCAAAAGCTTTGCGAAAATCTAGGTAAATTGGACCCATACTATTTCCCCTATCTACTAGTTCGTTGATTCTCCTATCATTTTAGTCCACAGGATCCTACCTACTTATCTTCCCTCTGAAATCTATTTTCCTAAAATCTAGGAATTCCCTAGATTTCTATCTAATTCCCTAAATTCTCTCCCCCCCCCAAAAAGAAGTAAAGTTATTGTTGTCATGACCTATTATTGATAAAGCCATGATGGTTCTTCAAATCCTGTTTCCCTTTCTGGATGTTCACCACCCATCACTTTAATGATCTATTCTAGCGTTTTCCAAGAGTCAAGCCCACTGGCATCTAGTTTGCAGGCTCTTCCCTTTTTTGAAAATTAAGACCATATTTTTCCTTCTCTGTCTCAGGGTATCTCTCCCACTTCCATGCTATTTCAAATGGCACTGATGGTGGTTGAGCATTCATATCTGGTATTTCTTTCAGGACCCAAAGATGCTGTAAAATGAGAAGGAAATGGCAAACCACTCTAGTACCTTAGCCAAGAAAAGCTTAAATGGGGTCACTGAGAGTCAGATTCAAGTAAAAATGATTGAATGACAACAACAAAAGAGGAGAAAGATCAATGATTTTTATAACTTTCTATGAAAGGCAAAAACTGACGGAAATGCTGTATACATTCAGTTCAGCTTTTGCAATCTCTTCTTTTCTCTCCTAAATCCCTCTGGATAGTCAATAAACATTTATTAAATCTCAATTATGTATCAGACACTGTGCTAAGCACAGGGAATACAAAAAGAAACAAAAGACAATCCCTGCCCTCAGGAGGCTCACAATCTAAAGAGAAAAGTAACAAACAAACAAAAATATACAAGCATGCTATAGACAGGATAATTAGGAAACCAATAAAAGAGAGAAGGCACAATTTAGAAGAGCTGGCTGGGAAAGGCTTCTTGTGGGACAGGGGATTTTCACTGGGCCTTAGAAGAAACCAGGGAAGCTAGAAAGTAGAGATGGAGAAAGAGAGCATTGCAGGTGTCAGGGACAGCCAGAGAAAATGCACAGAGCCTAGAGAAGGAGTGTCTCATTCATGGAACAGGTAGGAGGCTAAGGTCGCTAGATTGAAGAGTACGTGGCCAGTTGTAAGTTATAGTAAGACTGGAAAGGAAGGAGGGGGATAGGTCATGAAGGGCTTTGAACACCAAATGGAGGATTTTGTAGTTGACTTTGGAGGTGATAGGAAGCCTCCGGAGTTTGTTTTTCTCTCTTTTTCATCTTTGTGAGAAACCTGCTAAAAATAGAAGGCAGTATGGTTATAGTGAAAAGAACAGAGGTTAGTAAGCCTGGGTTCTAATCATGACTGTGACTTTCTTGCTGTGACATCCCAGCAAGTCACTTCTCTCTCTTTCCTTAGCTAGAAAATTAGGAGTCCGAACTAGACAATCTCTTGGATCTCTTATTGCTCTGAAATTCTTTGATTCTAAGGGGGGAAAATGGACTTACTCTAAACCTCATGTAAAGAAGTCTCTTGGGGCAGGTAAGTGGCGCAGTGAGTAAAGCGCGGCCCTGGAGTCAGGGGGACCTGAGTTCAGTTCTGGCCTCAGACACTTAACACATACACACACACACACACACACACACACACACACACACACAACTAGCTGTGTAACCTTGGGCAAGTTACTTAACCCCAATTGCCCTCCAAAAGGCAAAAAAACAAACAAAAAAAAAGAAGTATCTTCCCAGAATCAAAGACTTTGATATCTCTGACCCTACTATAGCACTGCAAAGAAAGAGAAGGAGGGATACAGAGACACAGAACACAGAGAAAGTAGAAAGAAGAGAAAGATTGGAGTTGAGATCAGCATCTGTACCATGGATGTCTATAGTCTGATTTCTTGCCACCCTCATACTGACAGACTTTTTTCAGTTCTTTTAAAATAACACAGTAAAACCAGGCCATATTTTTGTTAGCAGTCCACAATACCTAACTACTGAGATTAGAAAGGTCCCAGGAAGGCCCCTGGCCTAAAAATATGTTCCCAGCTATCCCTATGCCCCAAATTCTAGGTTTAGACTTTAATTTCTTTGCATTAAATACAACAGGAATACTTTGATTGGTGGCTTCCTGAAACATACATAATCTCTGGGAAGAGATACTTTAAATCAGCAGTCCCCTAGTATAAGTTAGTTTTCTCAGAATATTTTTTTTAGATTGGAGGGACTAGGATATCAGAAATGAACTGAATAATGTTGACAGGGAAAAGACTAGTTGAATAAGGAAAAGGGGCACAAAAAGGGAAAGTAGGTATCCTTAGGACAAGTTTCACCTACCTTTTAATTTTGTCAAATCTCAATTCAATATTAAAGGTTGTTGGAAAACACTTGGCCTTAAATCTCATTACTTTTATATGCCACTGGATGGGTTATTTTTAAGAGTTATGGAAACCACAGGTTGCCCAAATGCCACTGATGTTTAAAAAAAGATCCTAGACAAGTAGCTGGCCAGTTGGGTGGGCATGGCAGAGGAGAAGCCCCAGTGATGGCCAACTCAGACCCCAGGAATAAAATCCATTACTCACCTCTCTAGCATTAGAAATTGAGCTATTGCCACAGACTACTTAGACTAAGAGGTCCATACTTGCTCAGCAACCCAATGGACCTAAAAATAGATGAGCTGCACCATTACCATAGGAGGAAATTCTTTACTCTATTGAGTGAAGTTAGAACAGATCCTCTTCAGGACAGAGTAGTCCTGGGATGTCTGCCCCAGTCTCAGGTGATGTCTGATACAAAAGATTCCCTGGTGGACCAAATCTGAGGCTGGGGGATGTTTAGCTTAGACTGGGACTTCAGAGTCACCCTAGGGCCTACCTCAGAGAAGGTCTGAACCTGAGTAAGTGCCTTCTTCTCCAGGAAATGATGAGAGTTCAACTTGTACTGGATGCCAGGTACAGTGGCAGTAGGTGAAGCAAATTTTTAAAATGACACAATCTTTGCCTCCAAGCAGCTTATGTTCTACTGGGAAGACACAACATATTCACAGATAAATGCATCCAAGGCATGGAGATGTAGAGGGTACTAACTAGGGAAAACAGCAAAGGCTTTTTGAAGCAACTGGTACTTGGGCTGAAGCTTGAAGAGAGCTATGAACTATAAGAATTGAAGCTGAGGGTGTCTAGGTGGTACAGTGATTAGAGCACCGGCCCTGGAGTGAGGAGGACCTGAGTTCAAATTTGGCTTCAGACACTTGACACTTACTAGCTGTGTGACCTTGGGCAAGTCATTTAACCCCAATTACCTTTCCTTCCCCTTCCTTTCCCCCTCAAAAAGAAGTGAAATTGAGGAGGGAAAGTATTCCAGGTGCAGGTACTAACCAATGGAAAAACAGGGAGACCAGAGATGGAAAGTCTCTGGGTCCATTCTGGCCCTGCTCCAACCTGTCACATCTAACCACTGTTTGACTTGTCCTTAGTAGTGGAAGAAATGAGGCTATCTAAAGAAATTTGGAAGGAACTCTGTGGGTTATCTAAGACTTGAAAACCGCTTATCTTGAGGATAAAACCCTAGTGGGGTCCAGGCACTGAGATGTGGCAAAAACTGATGAGATAATCACATTCAAAAGCACTTTGAGCTTCTTACAAAGAAAAGGCATGACATAAATGCAGATCCCCAAGCTCACAGACTGAATCCCCTCCTCACAGCCACACTTAGGCTGATGTCCCATCAGACACATTTTCTTTCAAAGCTAATATTCTTTTACTCAAATTGCTGCATTTTTTTTTCAGATGAATCCGTTATTCTCCCTCTTCTATAAGTGGTACTAACTTGATTAATGCTTATTACTTTGCTATGCCAAGTAGGTTATTAAAATAGGGACATTAATATTATTCACAGGACCCCCATGTGAAAGAAAAAACCTCATTCATTTCCCCTCTATTCTTCTCTTTCTCTAGTCACATATGATCTGCCCAAATTATCTCTTCTTTCAAAAACACTCAAGTCTCATTTCAGCCTCTGATACAGAACAGTAGGATAAAAAGACTGACCCTGGCTATTCTTTCTTGTCTCCCGGGGTTTGTAAACTGACCACAAGCAAACTACCTTTTCTACTCACTAGCCAAACTGCCTTACTTGCTGTTTCCTAAACATGGCATTTTCATCCCCTACTGGCAGTCTCAGAGTACCCTCCCTTCTTGTTTCTCCCTCTTAGAATCCCTAGCTCCTACTTCCTTATTGTAGCAGGTTGTGTGAGAGTGGATTATGAACCCTGGTCTACCATATCACTCACTCCTTGAGGACTAGGTAACAAATTATATTATTAAGATAATAAATTGATAGGTTAATATGCAAATAAATAGGTGATAAGAATATTGTGGAAAAGGATGCAAATTTGGATGGGACTACGGTTAGGTGTATATACTAAGAAATGCTCAACTAGTAATAGCAATCAAGGCTTTGAACCCTATAGCTTTAGTATTGGCAAGGACCACTTCATTCCCTCTTTAAAAAAATGATTGGAAGATAGTTACTGCTCAAGCACAGCCACATGTGTCCTGAGACAAGGGCAACGAGTTGGAAAGGGGTATCTATGGGAAAAGGTTTAAAATACTTAAGAGTCCCTAGTAACTCAGTACAGGATGATAGGGTTTTGCCTAAAGAGATGGGGTGAGTGGAGAAGGCAAAGATTGTACCTCAGTCCCAGCTCCTTTCTTAGAAAGGTTATCAGGAGTTAAAGAGTGGGTCTTGGGGCGGCCAGTTGGCTCAGCGAGTAAGAGCACCGGCTCCAGTTTGGGATGACCTGGATCAAATCCGGGCTCAGATACTCAGCACCACACCCAGAAATAACTGGCCGTGTAACCTTGAGCAAGTTACTTAACCCCGATTGCTTTAAAAAAAAAAAAAGAGTACATCTCAGGAAACTGATTCCAGGCCTAAGACTCTTGAAAAGATACCTAGAATGGAATTACCAGGTTCACTGATGGTCCTGGTCTAAGCATAACTGGATTTTACTTAGGAGGAGGAGAGATTTCTTACCAAGGCTCAGGCCAAGTGGTACCTCCTTTCAGAGACTCTTTTCTAATTTCCCCAATTATCATTTCTGCACCCCTTTCTTTGTTGTACATTTATTTAGTGTTCATATATGTGTGTGTATCTATGTATATATTACATATCCTTTATTTACTATCTGCAGGCCTGGTTCCGCCAGTAAAATGTAAGCTTCTTGAAGGCATGACTGTCTTTATATCTTTATATCCTCAGCCATAGCACAGTGTTTAGCATACAGTAGGCACTTAATAAATGCTTGTTGATTGACTAATTGAGCAACCATATATCCTAGACCACAATATACCAGGCATTATGTGGTGGCTAGGTGGTTCAGTGAATAGAGCACCGGCCCTGGAGTCAGGAGGACCTGAGTTCAAATCTGGCCTCAGTTAACACAAAAACTAGCCGTGTGACCTTGGGCAAGTCACTTAACTCCAATTGCTCTCCAAAAAGCAAAAAAAATATACACACACACACACACATATATATATGTGTGTATATATATGTGTGTGTGTGTGTGTGTATATATATATATATATATATATATATATATACACACACACTAGGCATTAGTGGAGAATTACAAGTAAAGTATTCAGCTTGACCTAGGCCTTTGGCAAAAATATTTACTAATAAATGAGATTTGTTTTCCTTTCTATATTTTCATGTAAGTGACTGAGCACAGGATTTGGGAAAGGTAGCCAACAACTCCTTCCTATGATCTGCTTTAAGTCACAGTTGGTCCCATTCTGACAAAGAGCCTTATCCATCAGTGTTATGATATATATTTTCCCCAAACTCAGAGTGGAAATTGCTGAATATCTCTGCCTGGAATCACTTTCTGCTCATTAAATGAACAAGACTGATCATCAAACCCTGCTGCTACCCTAGATCAAAACAAAACACTTAGAGATAATCCTAAATTTGAATAGCATTTTCTTTTCTTCACTTTTGGATTTAAAAAATTGGATTTTAAATTTTTAAAAAAATTATTGATGTTTTAATTTTTTTCTTTATTTCCCATATTCCTCCCCCCCCCCCCCCCAGCTACTTCATTCTTATAATAAAGAAATGCATTTAGGAGGCAGGTACTTGGCATAGTAGATGGATCACTGGCCTTGGAGTCAGGAAGAGTTCAGCTCCTGCCTAGCTCTGTGATACTGTGCAAATCATTTAATCTTTCCTAGCTTCAATTTCTTCATCTGTGAAATAGGAATTATAATGGCATCTGTTTCACAAGGATCCTGTAAGGAGATACTAAATATAAAGAACTTTGTAATTCTTAAAGCATTATATAAATGCTACTTATTATTATTATCAGTTAGCTATGACTCACAGTAGAGGTCTCATTTGGTACCTATAGTCCACCATTTCCTTTGATAAGAAGAAGGGAGTCTGTGTCTCACCATTAGTCAAGAAGATGCTTTCTATAGCTTATCTTTCTCCAGTTGATTTAACCAAGAAACCAGGGACCATGGTTAAATTAAAAGGTACCAGATTGAGAAAAGAAAAAAATTGTTAAGCACTTATGTACCAGCTATGGTTCTAAGTATTAGGGATACAAATATAAGAATGAGACAGTACACACCTTCAAGGATCTTACATTCTAATAGGTAAGAACAATAAATATAAGGAGAACGTTGACCAGGAAAAGAAATTTGGGTCTGGGGAATCACGGATATGGTGAGATGATATAAAGGGCAACCAAGCCGTTGATTCTGCTTCCATGACTCCAGAGCCAATCAGAAGGAAAGACTCTTGCCCCCATATGATTTGGCTGTGGTCCTAAGAGCCATTGGTTCAAGAACAGAATTGGGAGTCAAGAATCTTGAATTGTCATTTTAGTTACCCCATTGATTTAATGTGTGAATGTGAACTGTGCTCACCATCTCCGTATTCTCACTATTTTTTTTTCTTTTTGGAGGGCAGAGGGCAGGGCAATTGGGATTAAATGACTTGCCCAAGGTCACACAGCTAGTAAGTGTTAAGTGTCTGAGTCTAAATTTGAACTCAGGTCCTCTTTACTCCAGGGCCAGTCCTCTATTCATTGCACCACCTAGCTTGCCCCATATTCTCACTCTAACAAAAATAATGCTATCTATCTATCTATC
>NW_027187299.1:1157457-1159186 GCF_028583685.1 Petaurus breviceps papuanus | reverse complement strand
TATATATATATATATATATACTATTATTAAAACTATTTTACATGTAATTGGGAAATAAGATATACAGGCACTGGGGCATAGAGATCCACTGGAAAAGTCGAAAGGGGTGTGGGAGAAAATATGGGAGAGAGCAGATTGGAGGAGGGGATATCCTGTGGGGCCGCTATTTTGGGGCAGTGGGTAGGGGAAAAACGGGGAGAAAATTTGTAACTCAAAATCTGGCGAAAATGAATGATGTAAATGAGAAGTTAATACAGCATTTGAAAAAAGAAAAGAAAAGAAAAGTATTGTTATGGGGAGGCTAGGTGGCGCAGTGAATAGAGCACCAGCCCCCAGGAGGATCTGAGTTCAAATATGATCTCAAATTCTTAACACTTACTAGCCCTATGACCTTGGGCAAGTCACTTAACCCCAATTTCCTTGCCCTCCCCCTATAAAAAAAGTAAAAGTATTGTTAGCCCCATGATTCAAAATAAATATAATTGTTGTCCCAACACCTACAAGTCCTAGACTAAGATTTATTCCTTTGACCCTGGAATCCCACATGCATGTTCTTGAGCAATACTGCTGATAGAAGCGTCATAGGGTCATGGGACCATACATTTAGAATTAGAAGGGGCCTGTGAGAATATCTAGACAAAACAAGGTACAGAAAAGTTAAGTGACTTGTCCATGGTCATACAGTTAGTGTCAGAGGCATAATCTGAACCCAGGTCTTCTTGTACCTTTTGTCTATACATAGTAAAGGGTAAGATCCTTTTGGGCAGGAGCTCTTGGCTTTATACCTCTAGTTATGAGCACAGGGCCAGGCACATGGTACATGCCTAATAAGGCTATAGTGAATTGAGTTGAGATGAATTGTTCTATGCATATTTGAAGAGTATGTGAATGTCCTGTCTCCTTACAATGTCTATAGAGACTACCAGGGTCTGATAAGCATAGAGCCAAGATTGTTCTGGGTTTTGGAGTCAACTATCCACTTCACAGGTCATTGTAAAGAAATAGCCTCATAAACTGGCAACCCTGAGTTGAGGTGAGTATGATGGGACATCTAGAGCCACTGAGCAGAGTTGACCAGCTTTAACTGTTATTTGCACTGAGCTAAAAGAATACTGGCACCAAGGAAAGGGAGGACATTCTCATTACTATGGTGGTTTGGGGGGGCAATTTGACCAAAGGGGAGGAGTGTAAATTCAATTTAAAAAATGTTTCCTGAGTACTTTTTATTTGCATTATGCTAGATTGGTGGGGAAATACAATACACAGGTAAGACAAAGTCCCCCAAAGAGTTTAAAATCTAGGTGAGAAAGTAAGACATTTTGTGTTAAGTATCATGAGAGAGAGGCACAAGTCTCTGTGAAGCTTCAGAAGAGAGATAAAACACATCCACAAATAGGAGTTTTCAATAAATTTTTGTTGACAAGAAGTTCTGTAGGAAGGAAAGAAGGAAGGAAGGGAGGGAAGGAGGTTGTTGTACTTGTCCTTCGTTTTTGAAGAGGACCATGTCATCAGGGAAATGATGACATGACTTGCAGTTGATTTTGATTTGAGTAAGCTGTGCAAGGTAACCAGTTATCATTGACATTCACTGTAAGCCAGGAGGGCCCAAAATACATCCATTAAGTGGAACTTAGGCAGGGACCTATTGTGGTCCAATCTATGAGTTTCAGGGTGAACTGGGAGAAGGAAGGAAGGAAGGAAGGAAGGAAGGAAGGAAGGAAGGAAGGAA
>NW_027187299.1:1147028-1157447 GCF_028583685.1 Petaurus breviceps papuanus | reverse complement strand
GAAGGAAGGAAGGAAGGAAGGAAGGAAGGAAGGAAGGAAGGAAGGAAAGAAGGAAGGAAAGAAAGAAAGAAAGAAAGAAAGAAAGAAAGAAAGAAAGAAAGAAAGAAAGAAAGAAAGAAAGAAAGAAAGAAAGAAAGAAAGAAAGAAGGAAAGAAGGAAAGAAAGAAAGAAAGAAAGAAAGAAAGAAGGAAAGAAGGAAAGAAAGAAAGAAAAAAGAAAGAAAGAAAGAAAGAAAAAGAAAGAGGGAAGGAAGGAAGGGAGAGAGGGAGGAAGGAAAGAAGGAAATAAGGAAGGGAGAGAGGGAAGAAGGAAATAAGGAAAGAGGGAAAGAGGAAGGAAGGAAGGAAGGAAGGAAGGAAGGAAGGAAGGAAGGAAGGAAGGAAGGAAGAAAGGAAGGAAGGAAGGAAGGAAGGGAGAGAGGGAGGAAGGAAAGAAGGAAATAAGGAAGGGAGAGAGGGAAGAAGGAAATAAGGAAAGAGGGAAAGAGGAAGGAAGGAAGGAAGGAAGGAAGGAAGGAAGGAAGGAAAGAAAGAAAGAAAGAAGGAAAGAAGGAAAGAAAGAAAGAAAAAAGAAAGAAAGAAAGAAAGAAAAAGAAAGAGGGAAGGAAGGAAGGGAGAGAGGGAGGAAGGAAAGAAGGAAATAAGGAAGGGAGAGAGGGAAGAAGGAAATAAGGAAAGAGGGAAAGAGGAAGGAAGGAAGGAAGGAAGGAAGGAAGGAAGGAAGGAAGGAAGGAAGGAAGGAAGGAAGGAAGGAAGGAAGGAAGGAAGGAAGGAAGGAAGGAAGGGAAAGACTGAGTAAAGATACTCAGAAAGTATAATATGTATTTGGTTAACAGTTTGGGTAAAATACAAGTTATGTCTAGATTGAAGAGGATTTAGGAGATAAAGTTGGAAAGCCAGTATGGGGTCAAATAGTGGAAACCTATGATTTTCAGGCTGTGGGATTGGGTTTAGTTAAATAGGCAATAGTGAGCCATTGAAAATCTTTGATCAGTGTAGTGACAATCAGAGCAACAATTACACAAGTTCTTAAACTGTTGTCTGTGAACTTTTTTTAAAGAATGTTTTTACAATTGAATTTCAGTAGAGGTGACTTCTTTGATAATTCTTTTCATTTTATTTTATATATTTGAAAACATTTGGAGAAGGGATCTCTTAGTTTCACCAGATTGCCAAAAGGGTTCGTGACATCTGTAATCAGAAGATTAATCTGACAATATTGTTCATACCTGATGAGAGAAGGTTACAGATTGTATACTAAGAACGAACATTCACAAGAGTCATGATACATGATTTCTTACTTCTCTCTCACTGGGATGCACGGGGTAGGGAGACTGGTAAGAAATTAATCCTAAACTTTATTATTAGATATGGACCAACCAGTAACAATACCATTTAGCTAATTTGCCCAAGACAATGGAATAAAGGGGAGGAAAAGAGAAATCCTGGATTTCTGGTTTAGAACACCTGGTTATGGGGACTAGCTGCCCATTTGTTCCAAAACAACTGGGTTCTGTGGTCAAAATAATCTTAAACAGAAGAAAACAATAGCCAACTTGAAGCTCTTTATGGCCTCAGGGAAGTAGGAGTGAGCGAACCCCAACCCTCAAGTTCCTCAAATTTCACAAGTGTCATTAGAAACCCCAGAAGTGTTGTTTAGTTGCTTAAAAACGATTTATTTTTTGCAATCCCTTAAAAGGAGCTGATATTACGACTAAACTTGATATTAGAAATAGAGTGTGTACTTAGAGAATGAAAGGTGGCTCTATACAAAGGCAAGGCATTGAGGAAGCAGGAGATTTCAAGTGTGGGAAGGCTTCAGGATGGTCCCCTTGCCAAGGGAAAAAGTAACTGTCCATTGGGTTTTCTGGGCCAGGAAACATCAATTTCATAATAAGTTGGGTAGACTTTGTAAATAGAGTAGAACTTGTTTGAAAATTTCCAGGACAGTCTAGTGTTCATGCACCTAGAGATATCTTGAGAAAGTTTGGGACTATGGTGGGGCCATGAATCTGTAGATTTTGGGGCTGCTATAGCTGCATCCTTCTGGTTGATGTAACCTGGTGAGGCACACTGGGAGATCATAGGATCTAGAGCTGGAAGGTAGGGCAGAGGCCATTTAGTCCAGCTCTCTCATTTTACAGGCAGCTAGGGGGCACTGAGGACTCAGGTCAGGAAGACCTGAGTTCAAATCCTGCCTCAGCCACTTACTAGTTTTGTGACCCTGTGCAAGGGTCACATAGTTAATAACTTAATCTCTCTTTGCTTCTATTTCCCCATCTATAAGATAGTAGTAATAATAACATCTACTTCTCTGGGCTCTTACAAAGATCAGTTAGATAATATATGTAAAGTGTTTTGCGAGCCTTAAAATATTATATAAATTATTAGCTGTTGCGGTTGCTGCTGCTGCTACTACTGCTACGACTACTATTTTATAGGTAAGAAATTATTATTTTTCAGGTGAGGCTATGATTTGCCCAGCATTAGATCTGTCATTAGAGATGGGATTTGAATCGAGGTCCTCTGACATGAGAGCCAAAGCTAGAATATGAAGTCTATGAGAATACCCTCCCACTCTTTCTGTTAAAGCTCCTCATAACAGGCTTCTCATTATAGACCTCCTGAGGAATCAACCCAGAAGGTTTCTACAGGTAAGATAAGGGGAATGAGGCTGTCTGAGAAAAACTGTCCGATACTGGAGCAAGATTGACCTACCTGCTAGGACTGGACACCAAAATCATGTTGTGACTATGACATCGGGGGACAAGACCTATCTCCAAAATTCAGGCTCTCTTCTCTATGTTATGGCATGAGAGGTGCATTGAAGATTATTAAGTACACAGGGGCACATGAAGGTACTTTGCAGCCTACCTACAACCATACAGTAAGATAGCACAGAGTAGTGGATAGAGTACTAGGTTTGAAATCAGTTAAACCTGGGTTTTTACTGACTCTTCCTGTATGACCACAGATAAGTCACAACCTCTCTGAGCTTCAATTTCTTCATCTGTAAAATAGGTATAATAATACCTTTATGCCTACCTCATGAGGGTAACTAGGTTGTCACAGTGGATAGAGAGCTGGACCTAGAGTTAGGAAGATTCATCTCTTGAATTCAAGTCTGGCCTCAGATACTTATTAGCTGTGTGACCCTGGGCAAGTCACTTCATCCTGTTTGCCTCAGTTTCCTCATCAGTAAAATGAGTTGGAAAAGGAAATGGCAAACTACTGCAGTATCTCTGCCAAGAAAACCTCATATGAGGCCACAAAGAGTCTGACACTACCCACCAAATAACAGCAACAAACCTGCTTCACAGGGTTACTGTGAACCTCAAATGAGAGTACGTAAAGGGCTCTGCAAACTCTAAAATACAAAAGTATAGAGAGCTACTATTATTATTATTCTGTAATAGAATTAGATCTTCGAATAGCTTTGCCCAGCACAGATCTGCAGAGCAGAAACAACTCATATGCTTTTTTCAAGATGGAAAGATTGCCATTCAGAAGGCATAAGTATTTTTTGGTAAAAATTTTGTAAAAAAAAATTGTTAAAAAATGAATATTTTTTGACACTGGAAAATGCCCAGGGCAGAGAAGGTCGGTCACTGCTCCAGTAAGAATGGCAGCAGTTACTGACATGCTATACTGGCAAGTCGGCTACTTCTGACCATGGCCAAGGCCCCAGGAAGGCACATGAGAAAGAGTGATTCTTTTTCAACCCACTTTGCTTGAATGAAATGCTTATGGCACATGGCCTGGCCTTAAATTTTATAGCTTTAACACTGGTTGCCTTGTGTTGACTGAGCTATTTTCTGACATGTTTCAATGGCTCCTACTGCCTAACATCATTCACATCACCTCTGTTTCCCCTAAACTCAGGGTCTGGTAGCAGGCCTGCACACACAGGTTCCATTATTTATATGGGGATGGCCCATGCTGAGCTGGAAACATCATCAGAGTTTCCTAAGTGTGCTCAGGACTGGCCACAAGGCAGCCTGCATGCCCTTAGTCACGGGTGAGGGCTAAAAGAAAGGACAAAGAGAAGCAAGTTGATGCATTCAAAACAGTTGCCCACCTGGGAAGGCTTGTAGCATGTAACATTTCCCCAAAGCAGCAGGAGCAGCAGCTGAAAGGAATTATGATCTTGGTGTGTTATGAACAGACCCATAACTAGCAATTCGGGCAACCAACGGAGGGTAAATCGGTTGAGGAAGAAATGGAGACCCAGTAGAGGTGCTACCTGGAGTGTACGTGCTGGGGAGAAAGCCCAAATCAAAGGAGGTCATAGATTTGAAGCTAGAAGGGACCCTAGAGGCTATCAGATTCAACCCCTCCACCGCCCCCCAAAAAACTGTTAAATTCCTATTTTGATGAATTATTCTACCCAACCACATGATAAACACAGTTATTTTTACATTGTAGAAGTGAAAGTACTGTGAGAGGGCTATACATTTCAGTGTCCTAGGATAAATCTCCAACTGCCCACCCTAGCTGCGGCTCTCCCTCCTGAAAGGGATGGTAAAATATAGCTGATAATAATGGCCTGTTTGATGAGCTCCTTATTACAAATGCATTGCTTATAGCACCCCATTAACACCTGTTGCAGAAAACCTTGGTAGAGGCCAATGATTCTGACCAAGGAAAAACGTATAACAGACACAAATCAGAGAGGAATGAGCCTGGTGGAACAAAGAAAGCATGAAAATCCTTTGAAATCTCTACAAGTGACTGTGTGAAGCAGAGAAGGGCAGACGCAGAGAGCTAGAGCGGATACATAAATATGGAATATCTGATTAAGCAGGAAGAGGGCAGAGAGTTCAAAGAAGCTTCATTAAGCACAGAGGCCTTTAGAAACAGTGTTGAGAGTGGATTCCTAAGGCCCTAAGCAGCAAAAGCAAAATTAGAAAGGGCAGACTCGTGGCCCAGTATCACTCCCAGATGTTTTCTTTCCACCAACTTTGTGAAAGCTTGTTATGACTTTCTTACCCACCTACATGAATTCCACAAGGGGTGGAAAAACAGCCACCATTCCTGTTCCCCAAAATACAATTACCAACTCCATTATGCAAGTGGCTATTACAGTCGGTGGTGGAAGTAGTTTAAGTGGTCATGGCGGTAACTAAAAATAGAAGAACAAACTGTCTTAGTCAGAGGGGAACCTTATTTTACCAACACCACATCCAAGGACCCAGGTGACCCACACATTGTGGAAGAGAGAGGACTGGGAAGGTCTTGGAATGTTTGCAAATGAAAGGACTGACTGAACAACACATTGCTCTTACCTCTGATTTAATTCTAGGTCTACTTTGGGTAGAGGAGTGAGTCTGAGGAAAGGAAATAAAGGAAGGTGAGGAGCCATAAGGACGACCCTGTGGCGGGATAAAAAAGTAGGAAGGGGGCAAAGGGGGCAGTTGTACCTCAAACATCTAGGGTAGCAACTGGTATAGAGTACTATAATTGTTTCACAAATGTTTATTGACATGCATTGGATTGAGTTAAGTTTAATTGAATTGAATCTCTACACACACTGAAAAATTCTATGGAGTAATGAAAGAAATTAAAACAATATGAGAGAGCCAGATGTGAAAATTCTCATTCTATTAACAAGAGCCCTGTGAAGAAATCCCCTTGGTCATTTCCATATCACCATTAATACTGCTCTACCAGTTTTATGGGCAGCTAGGCGGCACAGTGGATAGAATGTTGAGTCTGGAGGCAGGAAGACTCATCTTTCTGAGTTCAAATCTAGCCTTGGACATTTATTAGCTGCACTATGCTAGCTAGGCAAGTTGCTTCATCCTGTTTGCCCCAAGTGAGCTGGATAAGGAAATGGCAAACCACTCCAGTATCTTTGCCAAGAAAACCCCCACTTTGGGGAGGGTAAGTAGGTGGTGCAGTGGCTAGAGCAGTGAACTTGAAATCAGGAAGTCTCATCTTCATGAGTTTGAATCCAGCCTCAGACACTTACTTTCTATGTGACACTGGGCAAATCACTTAAGCCTGTTTGCTTTGGTTCTTCATCTATAAAGTGGGTTGGAGAAGGAAATGGTAAACCATTCCAGTACCCTCACCAAGAAAACCCTAAATGGGGTCACAAAGAATAGGAAATGACTGAAAACAATTCAAAAACAAAATCAGTTTGATACTAGGGCAGCTAATGATGGAAGCGGCAGAGAACTGTCCCTTCAATCAAGAGTTGTAGCTAGGGTGGGATGATGGAAATTTGACCTAGTGTGCTGAAATTTAGACAACAAATAATCTGTCAATAAGCACTTATTAAGTGCCTACTGTGTACCAGGCAGTGTACCAAGTGCTAGGGATAAAAAAAAAAGACAAAAGACATTCCCTGCCCTCAAGGAGCTCACAATCTGAAGACCACAAACAAATATATCCCAACAAGCTATAATAAACAGTATAATTAGGAAATGATTAAAAGGGGGAAGGTCTTAAAATTAAGAGGGTTGGGAGAGGCTGCCTGTAGAAGATAGTATTTTGATTGGGAATTAAAGGAAGCCAGTAGGTGGAGATGAGGAGGGAAAGCATATCAGCAGCCAGAGAAAATGCCTGGAACTGAGAGATATAAAGTCTTGTTTGTGGAACAACAGTCAGGAGGCCAGGGTCACTGGATCAAAGAGGACACATTGAGCAGTAAGGTATAAGAAGACAGGAAAGGTAGGAGGGGCTAGGTTATGAAGGACTTTGAATGCCAAGCAGAGGATATTGTATTTGTTCCTGGAGGTGAGGGGGAGCCATTGGAGTTTGTTGGGTAGGGAGGGGATATGGACTCACCTGAACTTTAGGAAAATCACTTTAGTGGCTGAACGTGGGATGGGTTAGAATGGGGAGAGACTTGAGGCAGGTAGACACACCAGTAGGTTACTGTAATAGTCCAGGCATGAGGTGATAAGGAACTACACCAGAATGGTGGAAATGTCTGAGGAGAGAAGGGTCCATATATGAGAGCTGTTGCAAGTGTGAAATCAACAGGTCTTGGCAACAGATTGGAAATGGGGGACAAGAGATAACAAGGAGTCAAGGATTATTCCTACTTTGCAAGCTTGAGGGACTAGAAAGATGGTGTTGCCCTATATAGTACTAGGGAAGGTAGAAAGGAGTGTGAGTTTAGGGGAAAAGATAATAAATTCTGTTTTGGACATGTTGAATTTTAGATGTCTACTGGACATCCAATTCAAGATGTCTGAAAGGCAGTTTGGAAATGCAGGATTGGAGGTCGGCAGAGAAGCTGGGGCAGGATGGGTAGATTTGAGAATCATCACCATAGAGATAATGACTAAATCCATGGGAACTAATTGTAATCAAGAAGACCAAAGACTAAAAAAGAAAAAAAAAGGATGAAATGATTATCGAAACGGAGAAGGGCCATTTTCCAGTCAGATATAATTTTTTTGGTGACAGTGTTAATTACTAAAGGTGATATCTTTTGATGAATGCTTCAACAATAGGTTATATAGCTTCTAACCTTCAAATAAAAGACCCAAGTTTGAATCTTGCCTTAGAAATTTACTAGCTGTATGGCTGTGGAAAAAATGCTTAATTTTTATTAACCTCAGTTCCCCAAAGTGTAAAATGGGTATAATAATAGCACATACCTCAAAGGCTTACTGTAAGGATAAAATCAGTAAGTTAATAAGCTTTTATTTTCTGCATATTCAGTAATTTTTCAATTGTGGCCAACTCCTTATGACCCCATTTGGGGTTTTCTTGGCAAAGATATTGAAGTGGTTTGCCGTTTCCTCCTCCATCTTATTTAACAGATGAGGAAACTGAGATAAACAAGGTCAAGTGACTTGCCCAGTGTCACACAGCTAGTAAGCTCTGAGGACAGATTTATTTAGCACCAAATATGAGCCAGACCCTGTGATAAGTACTGGGGATTCACATAAATGCAAAAGATAGTCCCTGATCTCAAGGAACTCACAGTCTAATAGGGGAGACTACAGGCAAACAACAGTGTTCAATCAAGAGGTGTACAGGACAAATTGGAGATAATCAACAGAGAGACGGCATTAGCATTAAGAGGGATCAGGAAATGAGGAGGATCAAATGAGGTAATATACGTAAAGCAATTTGAAAACTTTCAAGCACTATATAAATGCTATTACTATCATGGAAGAGTATTATTGCTGTCATGGAATAGTATTATTAATATTAGTATTATTAATATTAGTATTATTAATAGCATATTACTATCATATTATTGCTATTGCTATTATCTATGACTGCATAGAATTCACCATATCTTATTTCACTTCTCTAAGATTCAATTTCCCCATCTCTAAGATAAAAATAATCACATGTGCACTGCCTTCTTTATAGGGTTGTTGTAAGAGTCAAATGAGATAATGTACGCTAACATTGTATAAATTACCATCATTATCATTGTCTCAGGGAACTTGACTTCTTGAAGTCATCCACTCCCAGGGTCAACTTTCTGCCAATGGCCAACCTGTATCATCTGCTCTTAAGGCTATACAGGGCATAATTCCCTTCAAAACAGCTCCCAGATCCGCCATTATGTAGCAAAGGAACAAATGCCACTCCATCTAGCATGCCATGCAATTTACCACCTGTTTCACCAAGCTTCCCTGCCAGCTCAGATGAGGCTCCTGCCCAGGACTGATCCAAACCCAATAAGGGCCCCTGGCATTGGGTCAGCGAGTTCTGCAGAGCTGTATTGAGTATCTTTCTTACTGTTCCAAACTACACTTTGCCAGGTTGTCCCTTCAACAAAAGGACAGGCCATCCAAAAACCAACCTCAGCAGAGGTGAAAACAAATCCTATCCAGAGCTCTTCTCCACCTCAGAGCTTGCTATCACATCAAGCGCTAAGTCAGATCTGGAGAAAAAGTTGAGGTCATTTTTCAGAAATGCTTATGAAAATGCTCACCCCAGGGCAATATACCCTAGGAAGAGGGCGTTGAGTTCAGTCCTAGAGGGGAAGAAGTGGAGCTCTCTGGCTGAGTCATCAGGACATTTCACTGCTCAGATGACCCCTTCTACAATATGGGTTCTGTGCCCTGTCTGTCTCGTGGCAGAGTACCCAGCCATGAATTATGCAAGATACATGGCAGGAGCACAGTATATAAATGACAGCAGTCAGAGGCAAACCAAGCAAATAACCAACCCATTGACAAACCTTTATAAAATGCCTACTATGTTCCAGGCACTAAGTTAAGTGCTGTGGATACTAACACAAAGAATCCCTGTTCACCAAGAGCCCACATTCTAATCAGAGAGACAAGGAAGAGAGACATACCTAAGTATATACAGTGTGCAAATAAACACAGCGGAGCCTGGCCTGTGAGTCATGAGAGCAGGTGAATTTGGTGAGCCTGCTTCTGGAAGTGTCTGACGGCAGAATGAAGGAGCTACATCTCAAGGACTATTTTCTGCATGAAGCTTTTTCCTGATTCCTCCCAACAGCTAGTACCCTTCTTCCCAAACTACCTCATATACAGGGGGGCCTGGGGCTCGCCTCACCATTCAAAACATCTCAGAAGTTCTAGGACTATTTATTTCAAGTTCACTAATCATGTGATAAAGAAACAGTGTTGACTGAACTAGAAGTAGTTATGAATTCAAAAGACACTAACCAGGCAAAGTGACTCTCTGTATGTCTCTGTCTCTCTCTAGCTCTCTCTCTCTGTCTCTATCTTTCTGTCTCTGTCTCTCTCTGTCTCTGTCTGTCTCTCTGTCTCTCCTCTCTGTTTGCATCTCTGTCTATCTCTGTCTCTGTCTCTCTGTGTTTGTGTTTCTGTCTCTGTCTCTGTCTCTCTGTCTCTCTCTCCTGGTTGTGTTCAAGTGAGGAATCAAGGACTGCCATAATACTCTGGATGGGGAGAGAGAATTAACACCAGCAGCCTGCTATCCCCGCTTGGGTCAGCAGGAATCCATTAGCATATGACCTTATTGTCCTTTCCATCTCTGTTGTGGTTGCTCTTTCTTGTCTTAGGTGAAGGAGCATTAGAGATAGAACTGATGGGCCTGCAACTTTGGAACTTCTTTAAAAGGTCAAAAGAGCCAGTTGTCAGGGCCAGTGCTGGGAGTCCATGACAGAGTTTGCGGGCGGCCAAGCTGAGATACACTGTGTTCACAGATAAGCAAGTCCAAAATATATGCAAAGTTAATATGAAGTAATTGTGAAGGGAGGACACTAGCAACTGAGGGGATCAGAATAGACCTCTAACAGAAGGCAGCCCTTGAGGTGACCTTTGAAGGAAGATAGAGATTCTAGGAGTAGGAGGTAAAGAGAGTGAAGGAGAGAGAGAGAAAAAGAGAGACAGAGACAGAGAGATGAGGAGAGAGAGAGACAGGGAAACAGAAAGACAGACAGAGAGAGACAGAGAGACAGAGAGAGAGAGAGAGAGAGAGAGAGAGAGAGAGAGAGAGAGAGAGA
>NW_027187299.1:1143423-1147018 GCF_028583685.1 Petaurus breviceps papuanus | reverse complement strand
AGAGAGAGAGAGAGAGAGAGAGAGAGAGAGAGAGAGAGAGAGAGAGAAACAGACAATGAGTCAGAGACATAGAGACACACACAGAGACAGAGAAACGGAGAGCCAGAGATGGAGAGAAAGAGAGAGAAATACAGAGACACGCACATACAGACTGAGACAGAGAGAGACAGAGAGAGGAGGAAAAGGGAGGGAGGGAGAAAAAAGAGAGAAACAGAGAGACAGAGAGAGAAAGAGAGAGAGATGGGGAGAGAGAAACAGACAGACAATGAGTCAGAGAACTAGAGATAGATACACACAGAGACAGAGAAACAGAGAGCCAGAGATGGAGAGAAAGAGAAAGAAACACAGAGACATGCACATACAGACTGAGAAAGAGAGAGACAGAGAGAGGAGGGAAAGGAGGAGAAGAAGGAGAAGGAGGAGGAGACAGAGAGGGAGTGTTCTAGGCGCAGCAGATAACTTGTGGAGAGGCACAAGCAGGAAATAGAATGTCGTGTATGGGGAACATCAAGGAAGATTGTTTGGAAGGAATGTAGAATGTGAGATTGAGAGCAAGATGAAATCAGTCGAGAAAGATGGCTGGGAGCCAGGTTGTGAAGTAGTTTAACAATAAACAGAGGAGTTTGAATTCTATCCTAGAGGTCGTAGGGAGCGCCTAGACAAGCAACACAGTTTTGAGGAGGGAAAGAGTGAAAGGAGAAAGAGAGAAGAAGAAACAAGAGGAAAATAAGATGGAGGGAAATACTAAAAATTTTACAAGTTTCTCTGATGAAGACCTCATTTCTCAAATATATAGAATACTGAGTCAAATTAATAAGAATGGAAGTCATCCCCCAATTTGTAAATGGTTAAAGGATATGAACAGGTAGTTATTACATGAAGAAATCAAATCTATCTATAGTTACATAAAAATGCTTGAAATCACCAGTGTTTAGAGAAATGCAAATAAAAATAACTCTGAGGTACCACCCCAACATATATCAGATTGACTAATATGATGGAAAAGAAAAATGACAAATGTTGGAGAGGATGTGAAAATTTGGGACAGTAAAGCACAGTTGGTGGAATTGTGAACTGATTCGACCATTCTGGAGAGCAGTTTGAAACTATGCCCAAAGGGCTATAAAACTTTGCATACCATTTGACCCAGAAATACCACTAGTAGGTCTGTATCCCAAAGATTTTTTTTAAAAGGAAAAGGACCTATATGTACAAAAATGTTTATAGCAGCTCTTTTTGTGTTGGCAAAGAATTAGAAATTGAGGGGATGTTCATCATTTGGGGAATAACTGAACAAATTGTGGTATATGATTGTGATGGTATACTATTATGCTATAAGAAATGATGACTTATTATGAATGCTTTCAGAAAAACCTGAACTTATATAAATTGATGCAAAGTGAAGTGAGCAGAACCAGAAGATCAGTGTACACAGTAATAGCAATATTGCAAGATGATCAATTGTGAATGACTTGACTTTTCTCAACAGTGATACAAGACAATGATACAATGATCCAAAACAATTCTGAAGGTCTCATGATGAAGAATGCCATCCAGCTCCAGAGAAAGAACTGATGGAGTCTGAATGCAGATTAAAGCACACTTTAAAAAATAACAACTTTCTTTTTCTTGTTTTTTATGGTCTCTGTTTTCTTTTGCAGCATAACTAATATGGAAATATTTTGCATGACTACAAATTATAACCTATTTCAAATTGCTTGCCTTCTCAATAAGGGGGAGGGAGGGAGAGAGAGAGAATGTGGAACTCAGCATTTTAAAAAAGAAATGTTAATGTTAAAAATTGTTTTTACATGTAATTAAAAAGAATTTTTTAAAGCAAGCATGTGAGTAGAGGAAGTGGAGGTACTGAATGTATTCTTAGCAAGGCGAGGGCCACCTCTTCCTCTGAGCTAGGGGTGAAGGAGGAGATAGTGGCAATCAAGACAAATTGATGATGTGAAATGAGGAGAGAAGAAAAGGAGCTCTCAGCAAAGAGTTTCATTTTTTTTTCAGAGATGTCTAAGGGAAGGTCTTTAGCTTATTCACATGCAGCAGAGAGGGTGAATTTATTTGCTTCAAAGAAAGGTTATGAGGGGTTGCCAGCTTCAGTGCCAAAGCATGACGTTCTTCTGGAGTTTGGCTCCATCCTACCCCCAAAGGTTCCACCACTCCTCTCACCTTCCAGGAAAAACATAGGTAGTGAAACAGATCAGCATTCTTAATGTACTCTGAGTAAGGGCTAGAAGGAGGGACAGTGGAACTTAGTGGCTAGAGAGTTGGCCTTGAGGGTCAGAAAGATCTGGGTTCAAGATCATCCACTGACTCATCCTAACCTGATAATCAAGAAAACATCATTTAAATTCTTGGTGCCCACAGGAAGCTCCCTGAGGCTTCAGGTGGTATGCAACTTAGTGATCATCCACCCAGAGAATTCTCTGCACAGAAGAAATCATAGACTGAGACTCCCAAAGAAGAATGGAGGAAGGGCAGCAAGAGGAGATGGCATGCTTATTTGTAAATTTGAATTAATTAATCCTTCATATAAAGTTTTGTGGCTTCCCTTTCAATAATGTTTACTGAGCATCAGGAGGCACTATCTCTGGAGTAAGAGGTTCAAAATTTGTTTCTTATACTACTCATGAAACCTTGGGCAAGTTACTTCACCTCCCTTGGCCTCAGTTTCCTCATCTTCAAAATGAATGGGAAGATGGACTAGATGGCATCTAAGATTCTTCCCAGCTGTCGATGTATAATCTATGATGCTAACTCTTCACAAGGCACAGCAGATATTGTAAACGTAGTTCCTTTCTTCAAGGACCTTACAAGCTAGTAAAGGAGATAAATATAATGTAAAGTAGGCATCTGGGTGGTACAGTGGATAGAACGCCAGGCCTGGAGTTAGAAAGGCCTAAGTCACTTTACCCTATTTGCCTCAGTTTCCTCATCTGTAAAATGAGCTGGAGAAAAAAAGGAAAACCCCAGTATTTTTGCCAAGAAAATTCTAGATTAGGTCACAAAGAGTCAGACACAACTGAACAACAACAACAAAGTACAATGAGGAGTTACGTGAAAAGTTTAAAGAAAGGAGAGAGGAAGAGACAGAAACAGAGATCTTCTGAGTGTGAGAATCAGAGAAGACTCCATAGATGAGATGGCAGTTGAATTGGAACTTCAAGAATGAATAGAATTTCACCTGGGAGAAATGTTGGAAGAAGGCATTCCAGGCATAGGAAATGATGTAAGGAAAGTCTAGGAGCAGAAGAGCAAGGAAGAGGTTTGTGGAATGACAAGTAATCCAGTCCAGCAAATATGCAGGACATGGGGGTTTGAGCAAGTGTTGAACACCAGACTTAAGGAATTTGGACTTTATTTGACAGGCAAGAGGGTGCCTCTGAAGGTTTGTCTGTCTTCCTTCCTCCCTTCCTTCCTTCCTTACTTTCTTCCTTTCTCCTTCCCTCCCTTATTCCTTCCTTCCTTCTTCCCTCCCTTCTTCCTTCCTTCCTTCTTCACTCCCTTCTTCCTTCCTTCCTTCTTCACTCCCTCCCTCCCTTTCTTTCTTTCTTTCTTTCTTTCTTTCTTTCTTTCTTTCTTTCTT